>NW_008681036.1:0-5849 GCF_000695815.1 Acanthisitta chloris | reverse complement strand
AGGGAATATTTCTCTTGGTGATCTCTGAGTATCTATCACAGTGACTGTGTCAAGGTGCTCTCCATGGGACCTTCTTATGCAAATCCATCTAAGAAAAAAAAAAGAGGGAAAATGATGACATGATCAGGGAATATTTCTCTTGGTGATCTCTGAGTATCTATCACAGTGACTGTGTCAAGGTGCTCTCCATGGGACCTTCTTATGCAAATCCATCTAAGAAAAAAAAAAGAGGGAAAATGATGACATGATCTACAATTCAGGGTTTGGGGAAGATGCCTGTTAGCACAGCCATGGGTGCCTGTGAGGTAGGAAAACAAAACAATGAAGGACTTACAAGAGCAGCAGCTGTGAGCACAGGCACTGCCAGCAGCAGCATGTTTGCTTGCCATGCTTTGCTGCCTTTGAGACTCAGAGGAGAAGGAAGCTGACCCTGAAGCAGAGTGAGCAATGCCATGTGTGAGGAGGAGTGGACTCCCTTGGGTGTTGGCTGGGGACCCTATGCCAAGCTAGAGGAACAACATGTCCCCAGAGCTTCTGTGAGGAGCAGTGGAAGGGAAAGAATCAGGCATGGAAGTGCAGTAGTGCTGGATGCTGCAAGCCACTGCATACAGAAGGCAGAAAACAAAAGAAATACATGTTCTCTGAACTGAGGGGAAACTTCTGAAAGCTGCCATGAGATCCTATGAATAAAGACAACATGTGGCAGTACGAATATCTGGATGAGACCTCTGCATCACACCATTGACTAGCTGTGAAGATAACGACAGGATTCAGTGAAATATGCCATTGAGGGGGATGTGAACAAACTGGTGAAAGGGATCCATGATAACCAAATGAGGTTCAACAGCTCCAAGTACAAGGTGCTTAACTGGGTCAGGGCAATCCCCAACATGCCTGCAGACTGAGAGGCCTACATCTTCTCATGACCCAGCAATGTGCATTTGCATCCCAGAAGGCTAAAGGTGTCTTAGGCTGTACAAAAAGGGATGTGGACAGCAGGTTAAAAGGGAGGTGATCTTCTCCTTCTACTCTGCCCTTGTAGAGATTTCACTTGGAGTGTTGTGACCAGGTCTAGAGTCCTCATGACAAGAAATATTTGGATTTGCTGGAGCATGTCTAGAGGGTCACAAACATGGTCAGAGGGCAGGAGTACCTCTTCCATGAAAACAGGTTGAGAGAGCTGGGCATATGACCCTTCTGGCTAGGTCATGGAGGAGATCATCCTGAGTGCTACCACACAGCACATGCAGAGTGACCAGAGGATCAAGTCCATTCAACATGGATTTATGAAAGGAAGGTCCTGCTTGACCAAACTGATCTTCTATGACAAAATGACTTGCATAGTGGATGAAGGGAAGGCTATGATAGTGGTCTATCAGGAAGTCAGTAAGACATTTGAAACTGTTTCCCACAGGATACTTCTAAATAAAATGGCTTGCATGGGTGGACTCTTTGATGGGTAAAAAACCTAGCTGGATGGCCAGGCCCAGAGAGTTGATGTTAGAGGGGATAAATCCAATTGGTCACCGGTCACTAGTGAAGTTTCTCAGGGTCAGTAGAGGCACCTGTCCTGTTTAACATCTTTATTGGTGATCTGGATGTGGCGATTGAGTGCACCCACAGTAAATTTGCAGGGGACACAAAGTTGGATGGGATTGTCCCTTTTTTTGAGGGTAGAAAATCTCTACGGAGGGACCTGGACTGACTTGATCAATGGTCTGAGGACAAGTCCATGAGATACAATAAGGTGAAGTGCCAGATCCTGCACTAGGGACACAACAGACCCATGCAGTGCTACAGGCTCAGGAGAGTGTATTTCATCAGAAAGGGACTTGGGAATACTGGTTGACAGCCTGTTTAGTATGAGGCAACAGTGTATAGAAGCGGCCAAGAAGGCCAGTGGTGTCTTGGCCTGCGTCAAGATTAGCATGGCCAACAGGACTAGGGAAAGGATCATTTCAGCATTGGTGAGGCCACACCTCGAGTACTGTCATCAGCTTTTGGCCCCTCACTTCAAAAAGGACATTGAGTTGCTGGAGAGAGTACAGTGAAGGGCAATGAGGGGATTGTCTCTTCTGCCATTCCATGAGAGGAATAGGGGGAACAGTTATAATCTGAGCTAGGGGAGATTCAGATTATATATGAGGAAATTTTTTTCACTCTTTGGGTGGTCAGGCACTGGAATAGATTGCCCAGGGTGGTGGTGGAGTCACCATCCCTGGAAGTGTTCAAGAGTTGTTTGGATCTGGCGCTGGAGGATATGGTTTAGGGGTTGCAGCACAGTGGCAGGTTAATGGTTGGACTTGAGGATCTGAGTGGTCTCCTCCTACCTTGAGGATTCTATGATTCTGAGTCTCAGGGGAGACCTCAGTGTGGCATTCCAGTATTTAAAGGGGCCTATGAAAAAGAGAGAGAGAGTGACTTTTTACATTGGCAGATAGTGATAGGACAAGGGGGAATGGTTTCGAACTAAAAGATGGGATCTGTAGATTATATGTTAAGAAGAAATTCCATAGTGTGAGGATGACGAGGCACTGGATGTGAGTGTCTCTTCCCTAGAAGTGTTCAAGGCCAGGCTAGATGGGGCCCAGAGCAACCTGATCTGGAAGAAGATGTCCGAGTCCATGGCAGTGGGGTTGGAACTAGATGATCTTTAAGGTCTCTTCCAGCCCAAACCATTCTATGATTCTATGAAATCTGTGAGCACTTGCCTGCTTAACCTTCCTTTGCATTTAAGAGTTTCATGACCTGAGGCTACTGGTGTTTAGTGTTTATTTGTTCCTAGCCTGATCTTTCTAAAGTGTCATAGCTCAAGTGTCCTGTTTTTATGTGCTATATCTTTTGGCAGCAAAAACTTTCTTTTCCTTTAAAATAGTAGATGCGTTTTGAAGACAGGAGTGCTAGTCACAACCCAGACTTTGAAAAGGAGAATTGTGCAGGATTAGCTGCTCTTTTTCAGGAGCAAAAAAAAGTGCTTGGCCTCCAGGGGGATGTTTTTAGTAAAGTCAAGCCTTCATTTTAAGATCAATGTTTCATATATTTGCCTTAAAGTGACAGATGCATGTGAGTGTTGAAATAATATACTGATTGTTGCCATCAAGTATTTAACAGTCTTCATAAAACATTGCTGTCCTGCTGCAGAAAATAGTTTAGGCGGTGGAATAAGGAAGTATCTGAATTTTTAGCAGGGTTCAGGTCTTGTGGTTCAGAGCAAAAACCACCTTTTTGTACAGCTTGTCTTTGCCTGACTAATGCTGTGATGCCTCGCTGAAACCAATACGCACAGTAATAAGTGCCAGAATCCCTTGGGGTTAAATTACTTATCTTGAGACTGTATAAGGGCTGAAAATGATGTCTCCAAGCTTCAACTCTACTTCTATCATTTCTGTCATCAAAAACAGAAGTGACTTTTAACATGTACAGTATCCTCTTCGGTGGCTCTCCAGGAAGCAGCTTGTACCAGTGCACGATGCTTGTGTCCTTGGGGTTAAATTACTTATCTTGAGACTGTATAAGGGCTGAAAATGATGTCTCCAAGCTTCAACTCTACTTCTATCATTTCTGTCATCAAAAACAGAAGTGACTTTTATGTATGAGAGCTGAGAAGGATGTTTCTGAGCTTGAAATCTATTGCTATCACTGCTGTTGTCAAAACCAGGTCTGTCTCCTGACATGTACAGTATCCTCTTCAGTGGCTCTCCAGGAAGCAGCTTGTACCAGTGCACAGGGGTTAATTCCTCCAGTTGGCATGACATCCTGGCAGAGCGGCCCTTCACCTGACTCCACACCTCTGGCGTTTGCACCGGCACTGACTGTGTGTCTCCACCTGGAAGTGGAAGCAGAAAAATGGTATGATGGGAGAAGCTGTTCAAGTTTGGAACCAGGAGTGTGTTCACCGTACATGGGAGGGAGAGGAGAGAGGAAAAAAGGGCTTACAGGACCAAAATGAAGTTGCAAGAAGGACCGGAAGGAGTAACATGCTGCCTGTGCAGATTAAACCTGGAAATGAAATAAATAGAGACAGAGATATTATAAAGTGCTTCAGGCGGAGAAAGTATCAAATGACTGGGAGGAGGAAATGACTCATTCAGCACATCCAATGGTCGTTCTTCAAGTCACCACCACAGAGAGTGTTAAATTTACTGACAAGCTAAACCACAGCAGTAATAGAGTAGAAAGGACATAAAATACTCAATCTGAAAGAAGAAATATCCTTACCTATCTACCTACTGCACTCACTTCAATCTTACCTACTTAGCACACACATGACAACTCAAGTTGTTCCACCTGGCCCTTCCCAAGGATGTTCTCCTCTCCTCAGACACCTCAAGGCTGTCCCAGAAGCATGTTTCACCAGCCTTTCCTAGACTATCCTAGAATCACTGAATAACAGAATGGTTTGGATTGGAAGGGATCTTAAAGCCCATCTAGTTCACACCTTCACCCCATGCACAGGGATGTCACCTGCTAGATCAGGCTGTCCAGGGCCCTATTCAGGCTTGCCTTGAACACTTCCCTGAACTAAGAGGAAACTTCTGAAAGCTGTCATGAGATCCTATGAATAAAAAAAACATGTGGCAGTACCACTTTCTGGAATAGAGCTGTGCATCACACCATTGACTAGCCCTGAAGATAACAACAGGCGTCAGTGAAATATGCCATTCAGAGGGGTGTGAACAAATGGGAGAATGGGATCCACAAGTACCAAATGATGTTCAACAACTTCATGTGCAAGGTGCCTATCTGGGTTAAGACAATCCCCAACATGAGTGCACACCTAGAGAAGAACCCCTTGGCAACATCCCTGTGGAGAAGGACATGGGGTTTCTGGAGGACGAACATCTGCCCATAAACCAGCAATGTGCACTTGCTACCCAGGAGGACAACGGCGTCTTGGGGTGTGCAATAAGAGAGGGGTGGACAGCAGGTCAAGGGAGGTGATTCTCCCCTTCTCCTCTGCCCTTGTGAGATGTCACCTGGAGTGTTGTGACCAGGCCTAGAGTTCTTAGCACAAGAAATATTTGGATTTGCTGGAGCACATCTAGAATATCGCAAACATGCTCAGAGGGCAGGAGTACCTCTTCCATGAAAACAGGTTGAGAGAGCTGGGCATGAGAACCCTTCTGGCAAGGTCATGGAGGACATCATCCTGAGTGCTACCACACAGCACATGTAGGGCCACCAGAGGATCAAGTCCATTCAACATGGATTTATGAGAGGAAGGTCCTCCTTGACCAAACTGATTGTCTATGATAAAATGACTTGCATAGTGGATGAAGGGAAGGCTATGGTTGTGGTCTATCTGTAATTCTGCCAGGCATTTGACACTGTCACCCACAGGATACTTCTAAAAAAACCTGGCTGCTTGTGGCTTGCATGGGTGGACTCTTTGATGGGTAAAAAACTGGCTGGATGGCTGGGCCCAGAGAGTTGTGGTGAATAGTGCTGAATCCAATTGGCAGTGTCACTAGTGGTGTTCCCTATTGCTGAGTATTGGGGCCACTCCTATTTCACATATTTATTCATGATCTGGATGTGGTGACTGCACCCTCAATAAATTTGCAGATGACACAAAGTTGTGTGGGACTGTCCTTTTTTCTAAGGGCAGGAAAGCTCTACACAGAGACTTGGACTACCTTGATGAGTGGTTGGAGGAACACTGTATGAGGTTCAGTCTGGTGCAGTGTCAGTTCCTGAACCTGGGACACAACAACCCCATGCAGTGCTTGCTAACGGCTGGCGGAAGAGTGGCTTGAGGTTTCTCATCAGAAAGGGACTTGGGAATGCTGGCTCAATATGAGCCCACGTTGTGCCCATGTGGTCAAGAAGGCCAGTGGTGTCTTGGCCTG
>NW_008681035.1:36803-52390 GCF_000695815.1 Acanthisitta chloris | reverse complement strand
AATACTATATATCTGTATACTATAAAAAAATACTATATATACATACTATATACATATATATATATATTTTTTAAATTTATGGAGACTTCATTTGCTCCTGGTCATTCAATCTATAAAATATTTTACATTTTATCAAGATTTTAATGCCTGTTTGTCTCAATTTGATGAAAAATTAAAACACAGTATTTGCAGAATACAAGTCTCAATAAGTCTATTTGGGTATTGGTGAATGCGTATTATGCATTCAATAGAGATTCACAGATCACATCTTCTGTATCAAGAGTTTAACATATCTGATGTATCCTTTTGTTGTTTTAAAGGACAAGAAAATTCTTTTATTCTTAAACAACTCTGGTTTTATGTCTTTCCAGCTAATTCAAAGCATCAGTGCAGTGGATCGAGATGACTCAGCAAAAGGTCACCACTTTCATTTCTCATTGGCTCAGGAGGCCACAAACGACTCACATTTTACTGTCAATGACAATCAAGGTAGTGTCATTCATGCAGCTCTTTAAGACCTTCCTAGTGCAAGATGCATGATTCTAGTGGTCCTCAATTTTATAAAACTTGCCATTTAAATAAAAATGATCAAACCGTTTGTTTTCCTTTTTCAAATGAATAAAATAAACAGAAAAAGATAATTTTATTTCAAGGAAAGAACAACTGTTGAGATGAAAAATACACTGGTGCTCCTGATAATTTATGGTCTCAGTATAGAATATGGTGGGCAATTCCAAATTTCTTGTTAAAATTATTTGCCTGAGAAATTAGATCACCAGAAAGACTGATATTAATACAAGTCTGTTACTTCATCACTTCAGCAAGACCAAAATTATCAAAAGAGATTACTAGGAGTGCAGTTTTATTTCATAATATGCTTTAAACTGCATACACGGTTTATTGGTGACGCCATACAATATCTTCTATAAGTAGTTTAATGTTATTCAGAATTAATATTGATTGAAACTTTTTTTTAAAGGGTGATATAGAGAAATACCATGTAAAAAACAGTTTGTAATTAAAATACAGGTGCAATAACTGATGAAATTTCAGGGAAGATGACCATTTAAAGTCTGTCTGCTGAGACTACAAGAGGAGCTTCTTCAGACTCAGCTAAAGTACACATCGTTCTTATTGACTTTGCTAATTATTTGAATGTTCTGGCTAAGGGAATTGATCAATCGAAATAAGTTTTGGAATGTTCAGACTATGTTAAACGGCAAACTACTTCTCTCAATTATCTTCAAAGCTAGTCAATGTATCAATATGTATTTCAATTCCCAGCTTCATTAACCTCTGACTCCCTGCCAGCAAGGACAAGTTGTTACATTAAGGTCAAATAGTGTACAAGCCATGAGCCCTTCCCACCTTTGTGCATTCTGCCCAAAACCTGAGCAGACCCTCACACAAGGCAAGAAATTCAGTTCCTTTTGGTGGCTACCAATGGCAAAAAAACCCCCACCTTTTAAAATATGATGAAATCAGCTCTTGATCTGTTCCTTTCTCCTGCATTTCATAGAAATGACTGAGTGAATTGGGATAGCCCTATAAGGAAGAGTAAAAACAACTGCAGATCTGCACAGTTTTATAGCAGTTACTTTCTGAACTATGACAGAAACCTAAAACAACTTAAATGTGAAGGAGTTAACTTCAGTAGACTAGATGCATTTTACAGATAATGTTAGAAACATTTTTTTCCCCTACATACTCATATACACACATGCAGTAATTCACTCTGCCATGATAACAAATTCTGACATGAAAATATTTATATATTTCTTTTCTTCTTTTCATTGCACACAGATATAGACAGGGCTAATTTGTTTTGCAACAAGCCAAGTTTCAGATTTCAATTAAGTGATAGGCAGCAGGAGCTGAACTTATGCTGCACACAGTGTTTTGTACAGAACAGATTTCTAAACACTAATAGCTGAATGCAAAGCAGAGTGAGACCCTCTAAAACTTTGCTATTTTAGATAGTAAGAAGTCAGCTAGCTCCAATTTTTGAGTCAGGGAAAGAAATTAAATACTATATTCATGGACTATTTTACTTGCTTTCGCTTCTTTCCCTTGCCACCTGTTTTCACTATGTATTGCTAGACACACTTTTTAAGCCTTTTGATTGGTAAAATGTCTATATTTCATCTGTGAACTGCTTGGTAGCAGCTGGCTACATGGAACCATTTTAATAACTAATTAATTAGTCTGAGCAGGTGTCAAGTACAGAAAATGGTGCAAATTTCTTTAGCTCTGAACATTAAAAACAGAGCTCCAAGGTCAAATTTTATTATTTTCCCTGAAATACATATGTCAAAAATAAATTCAATTTATTCATGATTGACAAAATACCCACTGAATGTCAGTGCCTAGCTTTGCTTTTTTAACTTTCTTAACATGTAACATTGCACAGTACCATTGTTTTTAAACAGGTCAGATTTCGCTGGAATTTTATTGTTGTTTCTAGAAAATAATAAATGCATAGCATCATAATAATTTATCTTCTAGATAACACAGCTGGAATTTTCACAGCAAAAAGTGGCTTCAGGAGACAAGAACAGGTTTTTTTCTACTTGCCAATCTTAATTCATGACAATGGAACCCCAGCACTGACGAGCACAAATACTCTGACTGTCACCATCTGCGACTGTGACACTGAAGTTAACACCTTCTATTGTCGATACGGAGCTTTCATGTATTCCTTGGGTCTCAGCACAGAGGCTTTAGTTGCTGTTTTGGCTTGCATACTAATACTCCTAGGTAAGTGAGAGTAAGAGAAATTACTTTGTTTCCTTTTACAGAAGGGTTGGTTAAATGACGAAGATGTTTCCTTGACTGTAAGTCTGGAAGTACTGTGCCATTGGAAACAATTGAAATAAGGCAAATGTTTCATTTCTTTTCTGCTTTCTTAACAATAATTTATCCCTTCCTCTCCCCAGTTTTCAGTAAAATTTGAATTCTAATGCAATTTCCTGAAAGCTGGGTCTAGTTGAGTCATGGTTGGCCTTATTCCTGCAGCATTGTTAATAGTAAAGACTTCAGAGCCCAAAGTCTGCATTGAGCCCAGGTAAAGCTGAAGATGGCATTACACAAGAAAATTGATTAGTGTAGGAATGTATTAAAAGGAGTAGTATTGTATTCATTCTGCCTTAGGAATTGCAAAGGAAGAGCTAAGATCGGTAACAAATAATGAAAAAAATATAATCTGACATTCTCAGAAAGCAATTCTAGAAACAACCAGGGAGTTTCCCTGTCAATTAATAAGGTTACATCTCCAGAGAGCATTTTCTCCAAGTGTGGGACTTCTCATTTTTCTTTGCAGGGGACACCAACTTAACCTCCTTTACATTTGGGTGCTTGTCAGTGAGAAAAGTAGGTTTGAGAGCATTTCAAGTACACATGAGGTGTGCTAGTACTTCTTCAAAAGGTCATGCACAGCTGGCAAAATACACTTGAAAGCAAATTAACAACCCATGGCTGGCTGTTCCTGTACTGCATGGGGCTGCTGCAATTTCTTTGCAGGGGACACCAACTTAACCTCCTTTACATTTGGGTGCTTGTCAGTGAGAAAAGTAGGTTTGAGAGCATTTCAAGTACACATGAGGTGTGCTAGTACTTCTTCAAAAGGTCATGCACAGCTGGCAAAATACACTTGAAAGCAAATTAACAACCCATGGCTGGCTGTTCCTGTACTGCATGGGGCTGCTGCAAGGAGGAGTGATAGTTTTTTTTAGTGAAGCACACAGCAACCACTACAGCAGTGCATTTGCCTATTTTTTTTCAGCAAAAGGATATTCCTGCAGTGTTCAATGAGTGATTTGATGACACTGACACATTATAACAGCAAATATGGTGCAGTAATCATTTGTTAAAGGTTAAATATCCATCCTGAAACTCTGAACCTGCCTGAGTTAGTGAGATATGGTAGCTTCTCAGGTCAGGAAAGAAAGAGAAGTGACAGAGGAGGAGGCTTGTTTTCCAAGGCAAAATGCTTAACCTTAGATCTTGCTCACTAATGGTTGTCATGGGCCTCAAAACCAAATTATAAGCCAACAGGGGAAACCTTCTAAATCCCTGTTGCCTGTGTAATAATGTGGCATATCCATATTATGCCGTTTAGCATTTTGTTTCATTAAATGCCATATCCAAAAATGCCACAAAACAATCAATGGGTTACGAACTCAGCAACTGTGCAAACATAGCATAAACTGGTTTTCAATAATATTTTTTTTAAAAAAAAGAAAATGCAATCAGAATTAAGAAAACTGCAGCATTATATCTAGCTGCCCATAAATAAATGAGCGATAATAACAGAAATTATATTGCCTTAAGAAGTAAAAAATGTCAGTGAAAAATATTCTCCCAATGCATTTGTTAATGAGGGCACATATAATAGTAATTTAAAAAATTTATATCACTGAAATACACAATTTTACCGTAAAACCTTTTCTTTTTGTTTGACATATAAATGATATCTAGGCAAAGACTTATTTTCTTACCCTCATTATAGAGCATGACCTCTACTAGTCTATAAATAACAGCATACAGCAAATTATCATTAACCACAAGAAAGTTGAGGCCTGAAAATGAAGGCTTACAGCTCTATACTGATGTATTTTGATCTGTCAGATTAGCAACAGAAGACAAGAAAGACAAGTTAAAAAAAAAAGCTAATGGAAGTAATTTGAGTTTAAACCAGTGAAATAGAAATTCAACAGGTTCAAAACCACACATATTCTGCATTCTGTGCACAAGGTTACGGGTTATTTTCCTTAGTATATGAAATAGAAACTGACTCTAATAATTTCCTGTTGTACCTTTTACCTCCTGACTGAATCTCTTAGCGAGAACTCATTGAAAAATAAAACCCTATAATTTAGTCCCACAGTTAAATGTGTTGCCCAGAAGCAGCACATATACCTGTTAGTTATGAGTCAGCACCTTCATATGGTTTTGAACTCTCAAAATCTGAAGACATGCAGGAAACTGCAGAAAAAATACAGTCTACTAAAATATATTTGTTTTTATTTATCCATACAAACATATTGAACAGATAGGGCAAGGGCGAAAACAATGGAAAGCAAACTTATAATTTTTATGCTTAAATGTGAGTACTCTTGGCTAGACACTAGCCATTCCTTGACTCACTAGCAAAGTCCAGGGATGCACTAGTTCCCCTATATTCATCTCCTGGTTTCCAACAAACAGGAACATATGATTGAATTTGTGATTTCTGGGCCTGCCTACACTTCCAAAGTCACCTTATTTAAATCTGATCTTAGACCTGCCTTAGGCCTTTTAATCAGCTTAAGCTTACAGTCAGGTCAGTGTGCATTTCCAAATTTTGTTTGATTGTTGAAGGATATCTGAACTTGGTCACTTTGTGATATATCCACTTAAGGGACTAAGGATCAGGCAAACTGTATCACTGCATTATCCAGGCCATCAGTGGAATTATTCATCAAGAGCTTCTTGGTTGCTTGCAGAGAGACCCTCTCTCCAGATGGAATAAACCCATGTAGTCTACTGTGCATATGCATAACACGAAAGTCAAAACAGGGATATAGATAAATATATTAATCAAAAAGAAAAATAAACTAATCTAGCACACTCTTTACAAACTTGCACATTTTAAATTCATTAAACCTCTGAGTGTATTTTTGTGATTATTTAAAAGAAATGACAAAATATTCTATACATGGTAGGTTTTGCCACATGTCTGAAATCTAAAGTTTCATTTTTTTCCATTTTCCTGTCTAATGTGTAGCATTGGAAGAGTTCATCATACAAAGGGTTTGGAAAGTTGAAACCATCTGGGTTTTGTAAATATATAATAGCTTTGCAGAAATACTCATTTCCAGTGCTTTAAAGTTTGGTGTTGGTGTTTCCCAAACAAATGAAATAGTTTACTGTACATAGATGCAAATTAAGAATGACTTCAAGTCCCTCATATCCTGTAATTGTTGGTAGTTATATCATTTTATGTCCTGAGTAAAAAATTACAGCCCTCAAACTGCTTATTTATTAAATAGAACTGCAGCAAGACATAGTTAAATACTGGAACCATTAATCTCTCTAGAAATCCTAGGCTATTTCAAAGGGATCATTCAGTCAAAAATGAAATTAGGTAGGATCAAAAAAATAGTGCTTTAAAATAAAAGTAAAATAAGGTTGCATATATGAAAGAAACAAGGTCATCTTCTTCATGGGCCTTGATAGTAAATACAGCTACAACATGACAAAATCTAGTGCCAGTCTTCAAACTTCCAAACATGCATAACAGAAAGAGTTGAACCACATAGTCTATGAAACTGAATGATTCCAGCAGATGAGGAGGATATCTTGCTCCTTATCTCATTTTTCATTTGATTTTCCTGGGGCTTTGATCAGAGAGAGAGTGAGAGATTAAGAATTTAGGTTCTGAATATGAAATTGATATATTATGTGATAAAACAAAGCAGCTTCAAAAAGCATAACCTGTATTTCCAACAGTTTCAAACTCCCATCTACCAAAAGAACTGCTCCATTTCATTCACCTGTTTTATAAGTCCCTTTGTAACCATTTTCCCAACATACCCATTGCTCATCTCAAAACGATAAAATCCATTAAAATTACAGCTCTGTAAAAGAGGTAGCTTCACTTTGTAACAGAATCGATATTAAGAAATGTTACCATTTTTAAATCTTTCCATGCACATTCTAAGTATGCTTCTGTTTAATTTTTACCTTGTTTTTTGGGCTTTTTTTGCTTTTTCTTGATAAGTGTTCTTTTTGGCAATTGCAACCATAAGGCAGCAGAAGAAGAAGACTCCCTTTTCAGAAAAGACAGAAGAATTCAGAGAGAACATTGTCAGTTATGATGATGAAGGAGGTGGTGAGGAGGACACAGAAGCCTTTGATATTTCAGCATTGAGGACACGTGCTGTCATGCGGACTCACAAACCTCGGAAGAAGGTCACCTCTGAAATCCACAGCCTCTACAGACAGTCTCTGCAGGTTGGCCCAGACAGTGCAATCTTCAGGCAATTCATTTCAGAAAAGCTTGAAGAAGCAAATAGAGATCCTAGTGTTCCTCCATATGACTCACTTCAGACCTATGCCTTTGAGGGGACTGGCTCTTTGGCAGGGTCCCTCAGCTCGTTAGGTTCAAACACATCAGATATGGATCAGAGTTATGACTACCTTGCAGACTGGGGACCTCACTTTAAACAGCTTGCAGGCATGTACACTTCCCATAGGTGTGTGGGGGATTAAGTGTGGTTTGTTCTTTTATTTTCCTAAATCTCAGCAAACAACAACACCTTGGATTTTTAAAAATGAGTTCATCCTGCATCTAAGCATGAAAAATGAGGGCCCAAGGGTTTTTTTATGGAAAGTCTTGGATATAGAAATCTCTCAAAATATCACACCAGAGGTGTCATGATGTGAGAGGATGGAGGCTGCAGCTTGAAAATCTTGTGGTTATTTAGGTGCCTGAATGCAAACTGTGCTGATTTGGATATCTAGGCCCTCTTCTGGATACTGAAAACCTGGGTCGTGCAAGTACAAAAGGAGGAGTAAGAGGCCATAAATGGATGTTGTAAACATTCTGTCATCCATAAGCTTTAAATGGTTTCCAAAGTGAAGACAGACTTTTGCTGTTGTAGTTGAATACATTAATTAACCAAAGTTAAACATGCATGTTTGTGTAAATGCTTCATTATATAAATATACTGTATGAAAAAGTAGACCTTTCTAATACAGTTGCCAGAAGTGCTCACAGTATCATCTATTTCTTGTTCTAAGGATGATAAAACTAAAACAAATGCCTTTTCCTATCAGTGTAAAAATTAAGACCCGTTACAACATCAGCAAGTATTTGCCACCATTTTAGTTTTTAATGGAGCTATTGGAAAATGTGTAAACCAATACTTAATTTAGCAAATAAGATAGAAAAAAGAATCAATATTTAACTTAAATACTGAAATCGACCACATTATATATTACTGTACTTAGAACAAAATGCTGTCCAAATACAGGCATTTTTCTTTTTATTGAGAGTTTAAAGGATGACTGATTTACCAGCACAGATTTATTTTTTTATTATGGAATATAAAATTAGCTGTAGTAGTCAGTTTTATTATAACAATATTAAGAATCTTTAAAATGCTAAACTGATGGTCATAAAACTTTATGTATGACATTAGATAATAAGATAATAAAATGCTTAAATGTTAATCCCCTTTGAAAATGATCCTGAATCATTTTGTGAGACTTAAGTAAGATTTCAAAAATAGTTTCTCACTGTAATTTTTCCAAATATTCTGTAAGAAATATAAAGCTGTCTCAGAATATTTCTTTACTCTTACTGATGCCACTATGCAGCAGCAGCAGTTTTGGAACAGAGGTCATCTTTTCAAAATGACCTGTCTGGAAAAAGCAACCCACACATTTTTTATTTCATCATATACTGGTTTTAAAGAAATTACATCATGTAATCAGGTGGTTGAATCAGCTAAAATTTGGCATCAGTATAAAGAAAATTATACAACATATTTCTTTCGGTTTTCCTTTTTTTTTAAAGTAAGATTTTAGGAAAGTTCAACTGAATTACAGAGAGCCAGGAAAGCTTAAGAAAGGAAGACACAAAGGAAAAAACCGAATCCCAACAACCCAAACAAAAAGCATGCAAAATACAAGCTCTGCAATGTTTGCTACAGTTGCTCATCACTGAAGAAAACCAAGGCATGTAGGCTTACTGGAAAGGTGCCAGTGCAGAATTAAAATTCCTGTTAGCTAAAAATAAAATATGTGGAGGAGTTTGAAAATCAGGAAAGACTTCCAATGTGAGGTCTGGTAAGGGCAGAAACCTTATTCCTTATATTCATAGCTGGAAAAATGCAGGGAGGTGGGTGAGGACCTGAGTCATGTGCATCATAACAAAATAAAACTGTTCTTGCCAATCTCATGCTAGGACACCTGTATGAATGAGCACCTAAAATACAGCCATAAAAGATGCATAACTAAAACATTTTTACTGATGACTCTAAGATTTTTCTTCAATGCCTCACAAACAGATGTGCAAAAGAACTTTTTATTTGAGATATATTGTACATATTGGTAATTTGCTCCATGGAGGAAAAGAGATATTAGCTATATATGCATTGGTTGTTGGAAATGGTGAAAAGTATATTTTTAGGATTAGGTCCATAGATTTATGTGTGTTATATGCTGAACAAATAGTTATTCCACAGATAGTCCCAGTGGCATTCAGAGAATTCCTTGTTAATTTCAGGTTGTACTTAGTACTAAAAGGATAATAGTGTCTGAACCTGTCTCATTCCAGAGATTTTGCCAATTTACATAGGGAAATAGCCTCAAACACTCAAACATATTCACATTTATAATATTTTTTCTTTTTCTTGTAAGTTACTTTAACAATAAATGATTTTTGTAACTAGTGCATACCACTGATATGTTATTTTTGTGACCAATATGTGTCATTGTCAGAAACTTCTATATGAAAGAGAATAATGGTCTACAGTTGGTTTTAAATGGTCTTTAGCTGAAAAAGCTTAATACTGGTTTGAACAACAGGGAACGGGAATGTTTTGCTCTGAAACAAAGTTATTCCTTAGCTGTTACTCAGCCACATCTTATTAGGTTCCTAGTATTCAATGTAAGTCAAACCTGTCAATTTATTTTCAAATGTGAGAAAAGAACCACTGAGATGACCTAGTAACTTCACACTTCTTTTAATATATCGCACTTAATTTAGCTGAACAATGTCTAGACAAAGGTTTTGTAGAATTGTCTTATATGAAGGAAGTAAACATTCTGAGGAAGCAAAAATTAGTCATGTAGAAGATATAACAGCAATGAATAACATGAAATTAATAAAGGATAATTTCTGCCAGAGTTCCTGATGATGACATTTATTAAACTGTGGAATGGTGTTCCCAATAGAATTCTCCATTAGCTTTACCTTCTAAAATTTGATTAGTATCTAGAATTAGCTAAGTTGTTGGCTGATGTGAAGAGCACAAGTATGGTACCAGATGGTAGATAAATATTCAGCTGTCCATGACCTGCCTAGGGGAATATAAGGAAAAGTTATGGACTCGTCAAAGGAAGTATGATCATACACTCTGCTTTTTTGTATGAATGCTTTGAAGAGAGTTTCCTGCATGTGTAACCTGGTAAGGAGAGAGGTTGATAACTGATGAAATACATGACGAAAGATTGGCTTCCCGTTTCAGTCAAAGGAACAGATTCAGGGTGTTATGTCATTTGTTTTATTATTCAAAAGCCAAGGAAATGAAGACTTCATATATATTAATGAATTCTTAATATTCAGACATTTGAAGTTAAAAAAACCAAAAAGTACAAAATCACTTGATATCATATTACAGCTTCAGACTCATTGTTGGGACTGGAAAAGTATATTTGGTGCATAAATTCACCCAAAATAAAAAGCTTTCACTCTATGAATCCTGATGCCAGTTTTTTATTATCACAACACTGAGAAGAAATACTGCTTGCCACTGAGAGAAGTCTTAGTCTTTAATTCACAAAATTTTCCTCTCATATTTTCTCACAGATATTGTCAATGCAATTCTAGCTTCGCTTTCAAAATTTGCATTGGAAATCCAGTTGTTTTAATACTGATTCTTAATTGTATAGGGTAACTGTGTCAGATGAGAGCAAAATTTGTTTAAAAAGATGATGTGCACTTTACACTTCAAAGTCAGATCTAATATATGCTCTCTGAGGAGCTGACGTTGAAGGAGATCATGTAATTTTACATTTCGGCAAAGAATACATTTTACCCTTGATCCACACTATGAACAAATAGAAGTTGTATGAAAAAAAATGAGCACCTAATAGTAAAGTCTGTACCATTTATCTACCAGAGAAATTGTAAACCTATGTTTTAGAAAGAAAAATAGAGTGGCTTAATGTTTATTAAAAATAATTTATTTTACAGCAGCAATTTGGATGCTTTCATATTTATTTGGAAAATTATAAATTCTTCATATATGTGTCTATATCACCCTTATGTCTCATATACAGAGTTCAAGGAACAGTAACTTTTAGGTAGAGTGCACAGAAGGATAAAATATGAATACAGAGAAACTTCTTATATTAGTATAAAACACTTTCTCCTCAGCAAATAGATAATAGCATTAGTCAGAAATATGCATAAGACTCATCAGGATATCTGCCAGCAAAGGCAGTTAGATATATAGCAGTAAGAGCAAATATTAATAAATATAATTAGAAGCTATCACTACTTCACAAAACTCTCAAATAGCAGGCAGTGGAACAGGATATCAAAGGCACTTAATTCCCCATGCATTTTAATTGTGATTTAAGCAATATTTTCAGAATATTAAAGTTTGCAATTTAAATAATATTCCACATATGGAGGTTCAAATAGATTTGGAGTTGCAGAAAGACAATAAAATCTGCATTCATGTATCTGATCAAAAGGATACAATAGAAGTTATTGGATTAAAGGTTAAAAGTATGCAAACCTACCAACAGATATATGAAAAATTCCTTCTGATATTGTTATGAGTAAATTAGTCTCTGTCATCATAAGCTACTCCGAAAAGTGGCTTTACAAAGGGCATATTGGACAACTGGTACAGTAGCTTAGGAGATTGAAAAATAATTTTTTATATGCTAATTCTGTAAATTGGATTTATGAATGTCAAAAATATCCCCCATTGTTAATAGTGACACCTGAGACACCTGAGACATATCAACAAGAACTGGATGACCCTGAAGAAAGAAGAATAGATATGGATAAAATGTAATGACAAAAATAAAGATCATCTGCTCTGGAATTAGTACTTTAAAAAAAACCCTGCTATTTTACTGGGCACTTATCCAGCAGAGTAATTAAACAGGACAAGGATATTCTAGTTGCTAAAATAGCTATCAACTGACAACAAGATTCAGCCCAGAAAAGAAAGATAAACAATCAAATATGAACCAAAGTTGCACAGTACAATAGATAAAAGAAAATGTTAACCATGAAATTAAATTGAGATTAGACTACCTTACCGTTTAATTACTAGGCAGCTCATTCTCTTTTGTCAGACTCTGACCAGCAACACTAATAATGTTTTTGAAAGTCACACATTCATTTAAACAGTAATCCAATGGCCATTTTCATAGGACAAAATACTGTTACTAATTTATTATTTACTCTGTACTTACAAACATATTGGCAATACCAGACAAAGAGTCCAACAGATGTAAAGGAGGTGATGAAAGAAGTTCTCCTTTAACCTTCTTTATACTTTTAACACTCCGTTATGCTCTCATTTTGTCTATTTTTCGTGAACCCCATTTCAATGGTCATAAATGCCAATGTATTTATATCATTTATGAATTCAAAATATTATTGCAATTTCTTTAGGAATATTTTATGACCATTCTTAAATATTACAGTAACTTTAACAATACATTATCCAAGTTCTTGTTGTGAAAGCATCTTATTATCACAAAAATCTTACTCTGCTTTTCCATTGCTGAACATCCTAGTCAGCTTCTAAAAGCACTTGTGTCCACTGTAGTACATCTCACTGAACCTAAGCCATCTAAAAACTGGAGTAAGTTATTCAACTTCCTTCCTATCCTGTGTTGTTACTACCTCAGACATCACAGAAATTCAGGGCAAGCTGAATTCTTCAGGACTTCAAAATGAGAAAGGCATCCTTCCTTGTGGGACTGACTTAGACATAGTAGACCTTCTGTAGGGAAGAATTCCTGTTAATACATGTCCTTCATGTCACTGAGGACATTAACTTACTGATTAATCACCATCAAAACTTCATCTACTTTTCCCAACTTGATATATATGGTATAAGGAGTCTGCTTTGTCTTTTTACCTTCCTGTACATTTGGATTTACTTTTAAAAACTTAGTATTTTTCTATGATAATAGTTCCTGTCAGTCTTGAATGATTATTATTGTTTTATAGTATTCTACTGACAGCTAAAGTTTTCCAAGTCAGCTCCTTGTGGAGATAGCTACTTTGACATCACAAATTTCAGGAAATACAGAGAAAGAGACATGAAATCAAGGCTGAAAGAGGTCAAATGACTCGTATTTGGTTAAACCCTGAGCTGGAAGCAAGTTGTAGATCCTGAAATATTCAGCCTACTGCCCAGCTCCCTGGACTACAGTTAACTTTATTTTCAGGTCTGCTTGTTTTTTCTTAATGAATAATAAAATCAGTTAAATTAAAATTCAGGGCTGGTCAGCTCTGGTCACTTTTAAAATTTTTTTGCACATGGCCATTGTCAAACTAGGTGAAAGTATTGCAACTGCTAGTTTCTTGTTTATGATGACTTTTTCCCTTTCTCTTGTTCCCTCCCTGATACTTAGCTAGATCCATCTTTTCCCTGTTGTACCTGAAAAGAAACAGAAAGCCTTAACAACTATGTGTCTCTCACAATATTATTTGCTTTGTCTTTTTAATAAGAACATTGTAAATAAGGGTTTATGTCCAAGATTCAGAGTTAAATGTAGAGAAGCAAAAGTAAACATTGTAAAAGAGAGCTGAAATATTTAAAGAAATTGCTATTGACTTGTTACCAATTAGTTGCAGCCAAGGTGCATAGCAGCTTACTTGATTTGTTAGGCATAATATCTTACTAGAGAGAAATAGTTGTATTCAAATGCAAAAATATACTGCTAGATCACTACTAACACAGTTGTATAAACTTATAGTTCCAATTATGCACTGGTAAAGTGCTATAAAATTAAGTTTTTCTTTTTTTTTTTTTTTTTTGTTTGTTTTATGCTCATGCTCCTAAGGTTTCAGTCTGGAGCAGGAAGAATGTTACCACAAGTCATCAGTGTTGCTAGTCCTTTGCCAGGAAGAAAGCAAAACTGATGTAGAGCAAGTCTTATTCCTTGCTCCAGGATTTGCTTGGGGATATTTTTGTATGCTTGGTAATATTCTCTACACCTTAATCTCACAGCCTATTCTCATTTTGTGCTTTTATTCTATACTGGATTTTATTCTAAGATCATAGGTTCATTTACAGCAAATAGCACTTTCAAATAATTTCAAATTACAGCAAATAATTCTTTCAAATACAAAAATGTGTAACTATATATATATAAAGTTACACAACAGAATTATATAAAGCTAAGCAAAGCTAAAATATAGTAGATAATAATTGCCTGACCATTGGGCAATATTTTTATGGTTAAACACGCCACAAAATATCTCCTCTCAGGCCAAGATAAGTCCAGAGAATAGCTGACAGGTCCTGAGGCCTGTGTTATCCTGACACTAAGCCACTCACTAACAGAAACATCCCCATACTTGCTCCATACTTGCTAGACTACCTACAAGTCTTCAAACCCTGGAAGGTTTGAATTCAAAAGGAAGTCACAATCAGAAACTAAGAATTAACTGTCTCCTAAAATGTCAAGCATGTCTGGAAGAAGAATTGCCTCTGAGAGAAGGAGAGAATAGCCCTTAACTTTTTGTTGGTCTATATTACCATAGAAAAAGTCAACAACATTAGAACTAATAAAATTTATAAACATTTGCCAGAAGTGTGTTTTCATCTTTGCTATTTCTTCAGGGTATATACACAATATGAAATTCCTGGTTGTTCACCACATGTTTTGATTTGTGGATCTTTTGCTCAAAAAAAAAAAAAAAAAATGTAGTCTAACTGCTCCTATGTGATAGATGGTTCAGATTCACTAAAAAATAAACAACTGCCAACCAACCAACAAATGAGAAACAGTCTGCAAGATTTATTGCAACAGCATTGCAATACTTATTTTCCATTGTTATTGGAGAGTGGTAGAGACAATGAGAACCTGATGATTAGAGAGCAAATCTTCTAAAAGAGATCCACAAAGTGATTGCTTCTGCTGGAAGCCTGCAAAATTTTGGAACAGCAGAAATCCAAAGAAGAATTTAGTTGTCTGATGTTTTCTTGTTTGCTTTTTCTGTTGTCTATGAAAATAACTTTCTAATATAAGTCATTGTGGGGACAAACAAATACACCAAACAGCTGCTGTAACAGACCTCTGTGGAGACTCATTTCATTCCTTAGGGATAAAGCAGGTGTTTGCAGGCTGTTAGTAATGTTGATATCATGGATTAGAACTAAATATCAGGGTAAATGTAAATGAATAATATTTTGGGACACTGAAAATTAAATCCAGTTTGTACCACGTTTCTCATTTTCCTTTGCATTGTCCAGAACATAATTAGCTCTTTCTAACATTCCTTGTAAAATACAAACTTTTTTGGTTTACTCCGAAGATCATACAGAACAATTTTATTTTTTTGAGTTTCTCCTCATTGATTTACAGGCTTGTAAGATTCTGCCAAGTGTGCACCTTTTACTGTGAGCATTTTCCTGATGTCCTTTTTAATGTGCACCTTTTTAAAAAAAACAAGAGGAAAAGAGTAAGAGGGACCCAAAAACTCAGCAAGCAGGTAGAAGTGTCACAGTAGAATGTAGTTTGAAAGACTATCAGAACCTGTAACTTACCAGGAGTTCTACAACTTAAGCTATAATAAAAGAAGAATTTTGACCTTTATTTTCCCTTTGTAGGGCATG
>NW_008681035.1:30669-36768 GCF_000695815.1 Acanthisitta chloris | reverse complement strand
CTGCTATTGCAGAGACCTGGGACATCAGAGATGCTTTCCATTATCTTGATCTCTTAGAGTGGTATGTTACAGATATTTCACTGTAGGTGGTCTTAAACTCCTTACTAGGGAGTTGATAATGGGAAAAAGATTCCAAGTTAGATATAACCAAGATTGTTAAATACAGATCATCTGATCTCATATTCCTTTGTTTTTTATTATTAATACTTTTTTATATTTTAAGTAATACTTCAGCATTTGAAGTCTGAGAGTTTGACAGTGTCTAAAAGTGGACGTTCCTTGTCTACAGGAAATATTTCATGAAAAGACAAGAAAATCCTTATGTCAGTTTGCAAATAAAATTTTTACAAAATTACTGAAGTTCCATGGTTCTCATAGCAGATCTCAACCATCCTAAAATCCGCTTGGAGAGCTATACGGTGTGGTGCAAAGAATCCAAGATGTTGTGGCACACCAGTTGATAAGCGTTTGATGTATGAATTGGATGGGCCAGTTACAGGACTAATCCCATGTGCTCTCTCAGAGGTACTCTAAGATAGAAAAATATCAATATTGTTGGATGGGTAGACCACAATATGGGTGAAAAACTGGCTAATTCACTATTGCTCAGTCTAGAAATGTTCCCTGAGGGTTGTTACTGAGCTTAATACTTATCTTCAACAATTTCCTAGTCACTAGTAGGAAGTGTGTCTTCATGAAGTTTATGGTCAACATCAAACTGAGAGGAGCATTCAATATACCAAAGGGCATGTTGATGCCCTCAAGAGGTACTCAGTGAAGCCAGGGATACGAGTGTCAATATGTGGAAGCGACAAGGAAAGATTACTCTGTGACTCTTTGGATGTGTCCTGTTCTAACAAGGATCACTTATATGAATGATGGAATGAATTTGTTAAAATTTACATAAAAAAACCCCAACAACAGCCATAGCAGGAAATGTCAAAATACCATCAGTAAACTGAAAGATGCAGCACTGTTTGAGCACAGATTTTCACATGTTAATATGCTACTTGCTGCCATCTCTTTTGCTGAGGTAACTCAGAAAGAAAAGCGATATGTTAGCCAGTTTAACTTTAGGGATTTTTTTTTTTGCCAAGTGTAATAGTTACATCCAGAAATATTACAGCTGGGATAAGGGAAAGGTACACATTAAGTAGCACAACCATCTGCTTATCTAGAAAGCTGTTAGTACACAGATGAGCTCAAAGTATAGGCTTTCTGTTTGGTTTTTTTTTGATGATTTAAGAGCTGCAAACAACTTTTGCCGACGTCGTATTATGCATATGTAGGTAGAGAAAGCACACAAACTCTGTTTTCTTAGATAAGTAACATCATCTCAAATCCAACAATTTTTGCTTATTTTTTTGATCACAGTTAGGCAATTGTCACATGCTTTATTGCTTCTGACTTCCTGGGCATTTAATATTCCCTGCCATTTTTCAGAAGCTGGCATACCCTTAAAATAGTTAGATTTAACCTAGGCATAGGACTTTTTGTATTCCTACCCTCTTACTACTATCTCTCATAGTAGTTGCTGAAGGGAAGCCTTACAACCTGTACCTTAGAGAAGAATGTGGAAGGACAAGAAACGAAACAAATGTCATGCATCTCAAAACCAAAGTAAAAAAATTGAGTCATAACTCATCTTAGATAGCAAAACATAAAACCAAATAAAAAACACAGACCTTGACAAGACATAAAAAGGTTAGCTTTAGAAATGAATCTAAGGTACAAACATCTATTATCTTTCCTCTGTGATTGTTTTAAAATGACACTATACCCTGACCTATCCTTTAAGCTTTCCAAAGTACATATGTGGCAAAAGTGTAAATGGAGGAAAGCATGAATTTCTGACAGAACAGCTATTTTCTTCAATGCTAAACACACTTCAAGTTCTTAGGTTAATCTTTGAGCACATTCCAGGCAACAGTCCAGCTCAGTCTGACATTATAGCTTTCAAAAACTGCTTTCTTCTAGTCTCAGATGCCTTTTTTAACTGTGCATGTTTCCTCATGGAAAAGCTAATTAACCAATTTACAACAAATGTTCTAAATTCCTACCACCTGAAACTGATATGCTGAAGCTCCATTGCATACTTAACCCTATATTATGCAAAACAGGAGGAAAATAAACAAGTGCCTAATGATTTTCTAAGCAGGTATTTTTCTATTTACGGACACAGGATTCTCAGTTGGAGCAATCAATCATCCATACAGTGAGAAACTGTATTTAGAAAGTCCTTAAAATAATGTCATTGTGGGGATATTTTTGGTGGTTTTTTTAAAGTATGGAGCTATTCACTGTTGGTAATGTTTCATGCAGGTTTGCTTAGGCTAATGGATGGGGAAAAAATCACTAAACAGTTGTACTGCTACTGAATGTCTGTAAAACACACAGGGTCATTAAGCCTATACTCATATGACACTGAGCAGTTTTATACAATCTTATACTATTGAAACAATTCTTGAAATGTTTGCCAACTCTTTAATCTTAGTGCTATTCTGTGTTTCTGGACAAGCCTAAAAACTTAATTAAGAAACTTGTCTACTGAGTCTCTGCACCTCACTTCAAAACATCAGAGTAAGGAGAGAGGACTAAGCTCTTGGTTTTTGAACCACTACTCTAATACATCTTCATTGTTGCAATAGACTATTTGTGCTGTTGAAAGCTTCCATCAACTGAATTTATTTGCAAAGTATTTGAAACAATCCTAATGAACTGTAGCTAGATCTACTGGCTTTATTACTCCATTTTTCTGCTGATTGCAGAAATAGTTTTTCATCTATTTAAGCAGTGAATATTGACTGCTTTACAGGAGACCTGAAGAGCCAGTGCTTATTGAGAATTACTGCACAAGCAGCTTCCACTAAGTAGATGATTATATACATCCTTTCATGCCCCTATATTAACTTAAATGCTGATTATTGTGATTCTTTCTTTTCCTTTTTTTTTTTAGCATAAGATGTTTCATATGGGTTTGAATCTTAGCATGTAAAGCATAGACATGCTACAGTAGAGTCTACTTTATATACCACAAAGCTTATTGGTGGCAAAATCCTGATATCCAGGATTAGCTTCACACTGTGATTAGCATTTCAGTGGCAACAGGATGGGATTTTTAATTCTAGGTTTTAATAAGTTTATGTCATTTATCAGTTGAACACTTTGGTTGGAAATACCCTATTCTCACATGAAGTGTTTTTATTATGCATCCTCTTTATGCTTCTCATAAACCAATTTTGTAAATAATTCTTTCTTAAAGGATTCATTTCAAGTAGACTCACATAAGGCTTTCAAACGTTAATATTTCAGTTATTTTCCTTTCCAAGAGATTTTTCTGTCAAATCACACATAACTTTTAATGCAGCATCCACTGTTAAACAAATCAGGCTTGCTTGTGGCTTACCTATTTGGGTTCTGCTAGGGGAGGAGAAAAGAATAACAAGGATCTAAAAGTTACTGAAATCTTGTCACAGTTTTGGGAAATGATTGGCTTAGAGCTTTTTATTGAATTTGGGACATATGAGGAATAAGAACAATCATGCTCAGAAAATGTCCATCTATACAGTCCTAAGGGTTCATCTTTGAATCTCAAGCTGAGTAGCCATCACCCAACAGCAGCCTGGGGCACTGAAACTGTAAAAGAAAACTGCTCTCCGGTTATGAGATAATGATTTTTTTTAATTGCTGTTCTGTATAGGATATGCTAAAGTATTTGATGTTTTACAGTGATATTCTTCTTCAGATAGGTATGGACATATTGTAGTGCACTCAAGCTACATTGAATGACCATAATTTATGGTCATTCAATGTAGCTGTTCTATTTCATCTCAGAAATGCCCATCAATTCAATTTGATCATAGGATATCCAAACACAGTTCCTCTTTTTTTCCTCCCATCTATTCCATTTTAAGTACATCTCTCTACCTCATTAAGTGCTTTTACCTCTGTTTTCTAAAAATATAGTCATAGTAAATCAAGCTTTAAAACAAAATTTAGTTTGGGTATTGATCCTCATCCTTCAACAGCTGAAAATTATTTGCTCTGCTGCATACATAGACAATAGGGGCTTCTGTACAAGGGACCAAGAATGTTTGATGAGTTCTCAAAAAATGCTACACAAAGTGGTACCCAATGCAGCACAAAGAGTCCTGTAGAAAGCTCTGCTGTAGGGGATGCTACCAGGAATGTGGCTAAAGAAGTGTGGCACAACTAGGACCTGCACAGGAGGGGTTCTGTTCCTGTCACCCTGGTTCATGTGTCTGTATGTATGAATAAACAGACAGGTGCAGAGAATCATGTGAATATTCCCATCATTCCTTGAGCTGTCAACATGCCAGCCAACTCTAGATACAGAAACTATATCATTCAAGCACATAAATAAACCCTTACTAGGAATAAATTCTACTAACTTGGTCTAAACACAGCTCCATTATGCAGCTCCAGAATCAAAACTGAGTTACACGTGGCTGTTTTTACATATCTACACCTGCCTGCCTACAACTCTTTGCAAACAGGTGCTCTAAGATTAGGCTAGCCCTGACTTATTCTGTGAGAATTATTATACTCTTAGTAGTCAAATTCAAAAGAGCAGCTTCTTGAGCGGACAAGCATCAGTATTTTGTTGGTTAATTATTTTGACAGTTAATTATTTTGACAATATCCAATTACACTGCAAATTGCAGAAGTGGACCTTCCATTATAAATCACTTGTTTCTTCAAGTGGTGCTCTGTTTCCTAATTAATTACTCATGTAAGACTTATAGAATCTCAGGGTCAAAAATTGCTGGAAATTATGGGAGAATAGTTCAGCACTTTAAACCAGACTTGAAAGAACAAACATTAACTTCTGCATTTGAGCAGTACTCATGTCAGGCAGACTACAGCCTGAGAACATTCACTTTATGAAATAAACTTCAGCTATTTTTACTCTGCACAGTGCATGGAAAGCCAAATAATTTACTGCAGTTGAGCAAATGCTTGTTTTCTTTTGACGTTATTATTATACTACATAAAAAGAATGAAGAATAAGTGATGCCAGTCCATGGAGAAATGTTATTGCTATAAATGAAGAACTTTGAAATACTTCACAAATTGAGAAATCAGACAAAGAGAGAACATTACTTGAAAAGATCTCTCAGAAAAAGATTAGAGGAAGTGTTCTTATAAAGGAATAAAAAAGGAAGAAATGAAAGGGATTATGGACTGAGCTTTCTTTGTTTCTCCACCATGGTGGGTCTCCTGCTGTTCAGAGACTGCAGTCATTTCTATAGGAGAGCCAGAGAAAGGGAACTGTAGATTAAATAACCAGCTTCTCCTTAAAGGAGGCTGAGTTTAGGAGAGTCAAGAAGCACCCATCTCACCCTCCTCGTTGGAAATGAGTTCAGAGCTTACAAGAAATGCATCACTCTGAGTAGTGCAGTCCCTAGGGAACATAGATGTTAGTTCCCATAGCACTAGGGGGCACATGGTTTTAGCTTGTTTGAATCATCCTCTAAAGTCATAGGTTTCATATATTAGGGATACTTCTTTGTGTGGAGGGCAATGGAGCAGAAGCCCACTTTCTGTATTGTGGGGATAAATTTCTACATCTCTGTTCTAAATGAAAAGTCTTGGTTGTGTTTTCTGACACTACAGGACCCCATTAAGAACTATTTCTCAATTCAAGTGAGCTTTGTTCTTTTTGCACACAGTGTTTTGCCCACTAAGAAAGGCCAAATAACTGAAGCATAGATTATTTAGGCTATTGACCTCTGATTGTCTGAAGACTGCATGGTTTTCAGAATAAACCTCAGTGACTACACAGTGGTTTCCTTGGCTGACTGTAAGTTAGGCTTGATGATTGATCTAAACTACCCAAACCTAGAGCTCAAAATTTAAACTGACAGCCAGCATGTATATGGTCCAAGACTGAGCTGCCCTAAAGCATGATGAGCTTTGTCTGCACTGTCTGTGTAAGGAGAATTAAAAAAAATATCCCAAATATTCCAAAATGCCATACAAGGCAATTCTGATAGAATCTCCCATGCAGCTGGCATCCTTCCCCCTTAACCTGTTTTACAAAATTGTACATGAAGGGTCTATTGAGTCCATCAGGTT
>NW_008681035.1:0-30636 GCF_000695815.1 Acanthisitta chloris | reverse complement strand
ACAAATTTTGGTTGTTCAGTATGTGACAGGATTTTTACTACCAGCTATCACAGCTGATGGCACTTGCTCATTCAGTTTCATAGATATCACTCTGCTTCTTTATTTCTCAGGTTCTTCTTACCAGAGGTTTCTGAGATAAGATATTTTACAACTACTGTATCAGCTCCATATATATGTATATATAAGTGTATAATATGTGTATGTCTTCCTAATGTACATTTGAGTCAATGACAAGACATTAATTTGAGTTTGTCAGGTATGACAGGATTCCAGGATGAGCCCAGAGAAACAAGGCTGTCTTAGTCTATAATGATTGTTTTGGTGTGTTCCTCTCCCGCATATTCTAAGTTTTCAAGTGTTGGTTTCAACATTGTCCTCCTGCTTGACTGTTGTCTTATCATTTCAATTGGCATTGTTTTTAAAATATATTAGTATTTTTGTTTTTTTATATATTAATATCCATCTCTAGGAAGTGACTCTGAAAGTAGTGAAACTTATTTTTTCAGTTCAATAATAGCTTCTGTAACTTTTGATTTTTTTAGCATTTGGTTTTTGCATTTCACTAATAAGTCTTCATAGTATTTCTTTGAATGACTATTTTTCAGATCAGAAGAATGATTACTATATAGTGTACTCCTTATGAGCTTCATATAATTTACCATTTACCTGAACTGTCATATCTAGTGTCAGCAGAGTTTTCCAGGTTCCCCCTCTCAGCACTTCACAAGTCACTTTTCATATAATCATATAATCATATAATTTTAGGGATTGGAATGGACCTTATAAGTCATCTAGTTCCAACCCCTCTGTCATGGGCAGGACACCTCCCCACTAGACCAGGTTGTTCAAGACCTCATGTCAGGCCTTGGCTTTTAATGATCTGCATGAAATGGGGAAAACACTCACATTCTGTTTCACAAAACAGATATCTGAAACTGGTTTTCATACAGTGCCATATTTCCACAGCATCACAGAACAGTTGCAGTCAGAAGGGACCACAGGAAGTCATGTGGTCCAACATCCCTCAACTCAGCTAGAAACATCTGAAGCTTGTTGCCCAGGACCATGTCCAGAGGGCTTTTGAGTATTTCTCCAATGTGTGTGGGCAACCTGCGCCATGCTTGGTCATCTCCACAGTTAAAAATACTGATTCCTGATGTTCAGAGGGAATCTCCTGCATTTCAGTTTGTGCTCATTGCCTCTGATCCTGTCACTGGGTGCCATTGTAAAGAGCCTGGCTCCAGTCTCTTTGCGTCCTCCCTTCAGCTATTTATAGACATTGATGAGCTTAGTGACCTAAGCCTTCACTTCTCCAGACCAACAAGTCCCATATCTCTCAGTCTTTTGTCACATGTGAGATGCTCCAGTCCCTTCATCACCTTTGTGGCACTTTTCTGGACTCTTTCCAGTATGTCTATGTCTCTCCTGCACTGGAGAGCTGAGAGCTTGACTAAGCACTCCAGGTGTGATCTCATCAGTGCTGAACAAAAGGTAAGGATCACCTCCCTTCACCTGCTAGCAATACTTTGCCTGATACACCTCAGGGTACCATTATGATTTTTTGCCACCATGTTCCACTTGGTGTCCTTCAGGAATCCACCAGGTCCTTTTCTGCAATGTTGGTTGGTCCAGCTGGTTGGTCCCCAGAACACACTGCTGCTGCCAGCACCACTTCCCAGCATATTCTGGCGGAGGTTTTTCCCCTCAAGTGCAAACATTTGTACTTCCCTCTGCTGAAATCCATGAGATTCCTGTCAGCTGTTTTCTCCAGCCTGCTGAGATCAGCACAACTCTTTGGCATACCAGCAACTCCTCCCAGCTTTGTGTCATCTGCAAACTTTCTGAGGGTACACTGTGCCCCAGCATCCAGATCATTAATGAAGATGTTGAAGAGGACTGGACCCAGTATGGGTCCCTGGCATACACCACCAGTTACTGATCTCCAGCTATACTCTATGTCACCGACCACCATGCTCTTGGCTTACGTGCTTAGAGAGTTTTCAATCCACCTCTATGCTTATCCAGCCTATATTTAATCAGCTTGTCTATGAGGATCTTGCAGGAGACAGAGCCAAAACCTTCCTCAAGGCAAGGTACAAAATATCCACTGCTCTCCCCTCATCTACCTAGTCAGTCATTTCATTATATAAGGCTATCAGACTGTTCAAGCATAGCTTCCCCTTTGTGAGTCCTTGCTGACCACTCTTAGTCATCTTCTTGAACCACATGTGCTTGCAAATGGTTTCCAGGATCATTGTTCCAGGATTTCACTGTTTATGCGCTATATTCTACTATATTTGAATGCAAGTATCACAGTAAAATCTCAATCAAGCCAGCATTCAAACCTTTAGAGTACTGGTGCATTTAAGACAATCTTGACTGATTTTTTTCTACCAGTAAAAAAGACTACATAATATTTTCCTACTTTTTATGGAACAGGATACCTTTATTTTAAATTGCTGAATTAAACATCTTCTGTACAGTCCAAGGTATTTTTCTGGGTTTTTTTTTCTGATGCATCTCAGCAAGTAGAACAGCTTTATCAATCTTACATCAACTAATTTATTGTACAATTTGACTCAAGAATAAGTTACAATAATGCAAAAGATATAAAATTGGCACATGTACAACGCACTTTTCTGTAGCTTCTAGATTAGAGAAGTGTCATATTCCAAGCTTAACAGAATCCTGGAAAATTATCCAGGATTTCAAAGGTAGAAAATCATTAGCTTGAACTTGTCATTCATTGAAATGTCTTTCCAGTCATTTATAAAGGCTTTGATTTCATAGGCTAACTTCCAAATTCAGGTTGGCAATAGATTGTTAAATGTAAAATCAAATTATAGACATGAGAACCAAGTAGTGACATCATCAATCTATAGAGAAACTGGGAAATTTCCAGAAATTTATTTGCACATTTCAAATAACTAATTTGATGGAAAGCTTGTCAGTGTTCACTTTTCATATCAAATACTGGCCTCTATTAAAATTGCTGATTTTCTAAGTGCTTCATTTGTTGCCTATCCACAATCACAAAAAATGAGGGCAGAGAGGGTTTTTTTTCAGGATGTGAGTGGGTGGAGGATGTTATTTGTTGTTTTGTTTAGTTTGGGGTTTTTTTCCCTGCTGGTTTAGAACAAAAACGTCTGACACTTATAAGCATTAATAACTATTAGTCTAAAGATATCTGGATTGGCATCACTAAAATTAGCCTGTAAAGGCTAATATAATACTTAACTATCTGAGGAATAAGCTGTCATGCATTATTTCCTCTCCTTCCCTCAATTTGTTTTAAATTTAATCTGGGTTTAGGTATTTTCTAAAGCAAAGGTGTCTTTTTTTTATGAGTCAACTAAAAAATATCATATTTATTAAAAAATATTATTCATTTCTGCTTGAACAATACCTGGCAAAACTGTCAGCTCCATGTTTACTGCACAATCTTTGGAGTTTTTTAGAAGTTAGAAAATACACAGCTTGAATATCATATGCCTGGTTTAATATATGTATGTGGTGATTAGAGGGGAAAAACAATGAAAACCTTCTGAGTCAGAGACTGATTAAATCACAGATAAAAAAATGAATGTGGAACTCAGCAATGTCAGCTTAATTGTCAGTGCTGTGTCCTTATCCCTCAGGTCTTCACGAATGTCTAAAATGGTTTCAAATATCAGTGAAAAGGTTTGTGCCACCCAAAATTTGCTCTCTCTTTCTGGTAGCTATGCAAGAATGAATTATGCAAAATGTGAAAAGTCTACTTGTTTTCTCTCATTAGTTCATTTTCAGTAGTATGTTTGCCACTTTGACTAGAAGATTTCTGCCTGCTGCTTTTGCATCTTTTATTCATTATACGAATTCAGTTGAGAGAAGGAACACAGCTCTCCAATAAAACCATGATAATCACTATAGCAAAAAAAAATCCAGTAAAGTCAAAGAGATTATTTGATATAATTCTCTTTCACCTGTTTGTTGTTGTGGTTTTTTTGTTTTGTTTTGTTTGGGTTTTTGTTTTGTTTTGAGTTGCTACTGCTATTCTCTGCCAGGACAGACTTAATACGTGAAGTTAGCTCATGATGAAATTAAACCTGAACTTTCAGTTTTCTCTTTAGAATGTTTGTCATTATTGTGTTAAAATTCTCATGCCCCTTTAAATGAAATTTTCTTCACATGTTTTTCTCATATAGTTTAACTGATTTTTCCCTTTTTTTATCCAAATTTGCTTTTGTTCTAGTCCTCATATTGTGATTCTCTGATTTCGTATTTACCTTAAGCTTAATATTTGCTGGACTAGATGAGAGTATAAGAAAGATTTTCATAACTCACATCTTAAGCTGTTTCTTTTTGATATTCCTGTCCTCTGTAGTTTATTTCTACCTTTCTACTCTCTATTTTTATTTTTGGGATAATTCTGAAGATGTGATATTTGCAGTTAAAATAAAATAATTAGGAAAACTCTGTCTTCATGTTTTCAGAATCAATTGGCACATATCAAACTCAAACACATACTAATTTATTTTTTCTTGTCAATAAAAAAAATAGCTAAAAAATGTGTTGCATTTATAGAGCTCTGGGGTTTAGTCTGCATTTGGCATTACTTTCAACATTCTACTCACAATTCATGTACAGTTAAGTGTGTTCTCTGAAGCCCTGGTGGTATGATACATGTGCAGAGACATTTTATAAATGTACTTTTAAATACATGATCATAGCTCCTAGAGAGCCAGTTATGGCTGAGTTCCTGTTGCACTTAGGAGTAAAGAAATTGTGATACAAATGACCACATCTGCTTCTGCAATTCACATGTTAGCAACATTTTAAAAAAACCCAAATATTTGCTATCTACATGCAAGGCCTTCAGGGAAGCAAGGAGACAAAAGGTTGATTATATATTCTGAGTATTTTGGATGGCATTTACTGTTAAGAGTGTTCTTGTCCTTTTGTTCAGGCCTAGATTTTACTTTGAAAACAACTGAAATGGTGCAGAACAGGGACAAGGAAAGAGCTAGTTAATTTGCAATACTGGCTTGCTTCCTCACTTTTTTATATCAGAGACCAGGAGGAGACTGTGCCTCTTTTTCTATGAAAATAATCTGTGTTACAAAAAACCCTGAAAAATTTGAAATTCAGCATGATTACTACACATGAGAACTCTGGCTTTCCAAATTGATAGAAAAAATATATGATGCAAAATTAATACATGTAAAAAAATAAATGATGCAAAATTGTTTCTTTGTGCAAATCTCAGTCCCTAAGGAAAAAAAAAATGTAGCTTGATCCAGGCAAAGTGATCCCATCTCCTTGATAGAGATTATTCTGTGAGTCATATTATGCATCAACAGTACAAAGATTTTGTCTGATATTATAGAGACTGCTTCTTTTTGTAGAGATGCCACTTTGTCTTTTCACCCTTTATCTTGTGTTTAAAATTATGTGGTTTTTAGACTAGGAAAAATATGGGTTTGGTCTTCTTATATAAAATTAGCTTTCTGTGTTCTATATTCTTTGTGTGGAATTTTTCCCTAAGTCTGCATCTTAAGTCTTATTTCTGCCTAGCCAGTACAGGTGAATGTCAAGTCAGCCTCTAGTGCAGTTTTGAAGGTAACGTAGATCCAGCCTTCAGAAACAAAATATTGATCTGTATGGGAATATTTAAAGATTCTATAGAAGGGAGACATCATAGGTGAAGCAACAGGTCATAGTTACACAATCCTTTCTGGTTTTCCATTATATTTAATTTTCTTCCCAAATGAAGTTAGGCCTAAGTGAATTATTCAAACTTATTTTAAATAGGAGCTGCTATCTTGTATCCTTTATAGTAGACTGCTATGATTGTATTCCAGCGAAGCACCCTGATGCCAGTTTCACTGGAAACTAAAGAAATCAAACAAGGAATCAAAGAAACAACGAAACAAGCAAGAAAACACTGAATTTATTTCAAATTTCAGCACATGCTTAGATTCTTTTTCTAGGGGATGAATTAATAAAAAAAAAAATTCACATGGATATGATTTATTGGTAGGAACACTTTAAACTAAAATTGATTTTGGGTAGATGGCTAGAGGTATATTATTATTAACGGAATTGTGCCTCTTTGCTGGACTCAAGAGACCACATCCCCAACCTCTTTGAATGTGGAATTTTAGAAAAAATCTGGAGGTTAAAAAAAGAAAAAACAGTGAAAGATTAGCAGGAACACTAATCTAATATAGTTCAATATTTTACTAAAGCTCTAGGCAGGCGCTGTAGATGAAGTATTGCTTCTAATGTTATGTTTCCTTTCTAGATTGTAATTAATTAATGTTTTCTTTTGTACCACAGTGTGAGAGGACATAAAGCTTTAATCTTTTATTTAAAATTAATGAGGAGTATATTACTTTACCAGGAAAGAACATCAGAAGAAAACTCCTTTCCCTTACAAAAGGAAGCAGGTTTGTGAGCAGATTTGGGTTTTGGTTATGGATCTTCCTGGCTTGTAATGTGAACTTTGAAAAATTATTTACAGTGCTTGTGCTGAAGTTCCTGCATTTTTATGCTGTACTGATACAGGTAAAGTAAGCTCTTAGGCACATTGCATACCTTCTTTAAAATCTACATTGTGACAATAACATACAATTTTTTAATGAATCAAAGGCTGTTTGCTATATATCTTCCATTTAGTTCAGATGTGCTGAGATAATATCTTGTAGCTAAAGACTGATAGGTGAACGTTTTAGACAGTGTTTGGTAATTTGAAGTTAATGGCTTTCTATATGAACCTCAAACAACCTCAGCCTTCCCCAGAAAGATTCAGTCTTGCAATATGCCAACCCCTTCATATGACACACAGGAAATACCTCAGAGCATCAAAGCTCTGACAAAAGGAAACCCTAACATACGAGAGATCCCTAGGGCTGGCTGAAGTAAAGTGTCCATCCTATGAAAATTTGCAAGTTAACCAAACTTTCTCTAAAGTTATAAAATGTCTTTTGATAAAATAGTTGCAGGTATCTTTCTTCTGTGGTACAAGGTGCATGAGAACTCTCTGCACTCTCCTGCAGACACCCAAGACACTGGGATTGTATGTGTGAAATGTAGGAGTGGGCCCAGCAGTCTGTCCCCCTCACTTTTCCTGCTCACTGCACGTCAGAAAGACTGTTCTTACCAAGTCCCAACAAACTGAATTTCTCTGGACCATTAGGTGTTCATTATAATTATGTTAACTAAAAAAATAAATGGTTTATTTCTGTCAAATGTAAGACTCTAAAAACTAGAAAAGTTCTAAAAAAGTATTTTTCAAACAGCCTGGGAATTAAACTGGTCTGTCTTCTAACATATTTTATATATGTCCCTTTTATCTTAAATGATTGCAATACAGCGCTATGTATTTATTTAGCTCAGCAAGTCACTATGGTCTTCATCACTATGAAATCTAGGGCAAGTGATTTTAAGAAAGACACACTCTAACTTATGTGATTAAGATAGCTGATGCATAATAGTCATCGGATAACAAAGCAAATACACATAGCAAAACAACATGAATGAAGGTAATAAGAAAAATACAAAGTGAATTATAATCCACAATAGTGTCTTCCTGAAGCACCAGATAGCAAACAGAACTGTGTGTACAATGGTTCAGCACCCTTATAAAAGATCATGGAGGCAGTTTCTTACATATGACTTGCCTGTTTGAATTTCTACAGCAGTAACTGTACTAACCTATTTGACACACACCATGAGAAAGCCCAAATTCTTCCCTTACTCATCAGAAAAATGATAGATCATTACAAGTTCTCCAAACTACATTTTATTTGTGTGAGAATGGAATGAAGGGCATAGAAATATAATAGACAATGATTCCCTCAGCTGATAAGGAGCAGTGAGATATGGATGAAATCAGATTTGATAACTTCAAAACCAATGTACTTTAGAGTGCAGACAATCTCTTATGATTTAAAAGAACTTCTATTCATATTTACTTCATCATGAGGTTCCATTTTAACAAAGTCAATTACTTCCAATTATTTGTTTCCAGTTTTCTTTAAGTGACTGCCATAGCCCCTAATTACCACAAAGTTTAGGAAAAAGATGATCTTTAAGAAAGTCTGTTGGTATTGGAAATCTCTGATCATACTGTATTGAAAAAAATTTTAAAAAACAACCCAATCCAGCACAGGTCAATGCTCAACAGAGATTTATTCAAGTATTTTATATAATTTAATTACATCTACTCAGTTTATTTGTAAAATGATAACAACATTAATAACAAGAAGGCATTAACTATGTTCTCTGTCTGCAAAGCAGTATTTTTCACCCAGTTTTATATGGTACATGCATATGTTCACTGAATGACCTCAACATTATAAAATACAGTCATGTAACTTCCCATCCTCATTCAGAATGGCTTTGGGTTTTATATCAAGCAGTTACATGTCAAATAGCTTAAAATTGTTGTTTTCTCATCTATTGGCAAAGATTATAGGCTTTTATTCTAACATATAAAGGGAAGAAAGTGCTGGAAAACAATTTACAAAATACTATAATCAACTTGGCTTATCACTGTTCCTATTAATCTAGATGCTCTTGTTATTTATTATTCTTTCTATTCTGAATTTATATTTTTAAAAAACACATTTCTCTCATAAACCTGATTTTCCAATTTTCTTTCCATGTTTGTTTTGGTTTTGTCTTCATTAAATAATAAATCATGTTGAGTCATCTGACTCCTCTAGGTTATTTTACCTATCTCTTTCTACCCAGCATGAAACAGCAGGTTTTACAAAGTAAACTGAACTCTTGGAGGCGCTTAATTTTTTTTCTTCTTTAGATTGTTGTGCATAGTTTCTGATTATGTGATTGCTATAAACAGTTTTATTTCTGTAGGATTTTCTTTCCATTTGAAAGGGGAAATATTCGGTAGCATCACTTTGAGAGTAGAATACATCTGAGAAAAGCCTAGGTCTTCAACATATGTTTAATTCATCAATTTACTTAAAGGTATGTGTTACAAAGAGACATCCTCGATTGTCTCTGCTCAAATGCATCTAACTGAAAAAGAAAGGGTACAAGACCACTGTTCCTCTACATCCCTTGGACACAGATATTTTGATATACGTTTTTTAAGACTGTCTTTATGCTCTATGTGTTGCAGCATATGAGAAAATGGTTAGCAAGCAGGTTTTGGGTATTAAGAATTCAGAGAAGATCGCTGACATTTTTAATCCAGGATTTTTTATCCACTTAAACATTTTTTTTGTTTGTGAAGAAAATAATTTTACTAAGGGTAGAGAAGCCCCAGAAATACAGTTAATATTCAAGGATCACCTTGTTCAAGCTCAAGAGTGATGCATCCCAACAAAGAGGAAATCAGGCAGAAAAGCCAGGCCTGCATGGATGGACAAACTCAAACACAAAAAAGGAAGCCTACAGAGGACAGAAGCAAGGACAGGTAGCCTGGGAGGAATACAGAGAAATTGTCCAAAGATCTTGGGATCAGATTATGAAAGATAAAGGCCTGATAGAATTAAATCTATCCAGGGGCATTAAGGGGAAGAAGAAAAGCTTCTATATGTGTGTTGGTGATCAAAGAAAGACTAGGGAAAATGTGGTCTTTCTCTGGAAGGAAACAGGAGACCTGTATACCCTGATATATGATGAAGGCTGTGTTAGTCAATGACTTTTGCCACAGTCTTTGCCAACAAGTGCCCCAGGCACACTGCCCAAGTCACAGAAGGCAAAGGTGGGACTGGGAGAATGAAGAACACTGTCCACTCTAGAAGAAGACCAGGTTTGAGACCATATGAAAAATATGAAGGTGCACAACTCCACAGGACCAGATGAAATGCATTTGTGGGTCCTGAGGCAACCAGCGGATGAATTGACTAGACCAGTATCCATCATATTTGAGAAGTTGTGACAATACGGAGAAGTTCCCATGACGGGAAAAGGAGAAACATAACCTTCATTTCCAAAAAGGGAAATAAGGAAGACCTAGGAAACTACAAACTGGTCAGTCTCACCTTGGTGCCCGGCAAGATCATATAGCAGATCATCCCAGAAACTATGCTAAGGTACATGAAAAATGACAAGGGGTTTAGTGACATCCTACATGGCTTCACCAAGTGAAATTCATGACTGTCAAGTTTAGTGGTGTTCTACAATGGGGTTATAGTGTTGGTGAATGAGAGAAGCGTGACTGATGTCATCTACCTGGACTTATGCAAAGCATTTGACCCTGTTCTGCATGACATCCTAGTTTCTAAACTGGAGAGGCATGGATCTGAAGGATGGATCACTTGGGGGATAAAGAATTGACTGGATGGTCACACTCAGAGTTGTAGGCAACAGCACAATGTCCAGGTAAGGAGCAGTGCTGTTTAGCATCTTTGTCGGCAACATGGGCAGTGGGATAGAGTGTAGCCTCAATAGGTATGCTGACAACACTGAGCTATGTGGGAAAGGCTGCCATGCAAAACAGGCTTGAGAGGTGGGTATGTGCAAGCCTCATGAGGCTCAGCAAGGCCAAGTTCAAGATTCTGCACCTGGGTTGGGGCAATCTCAAGAACAAATACAGGCAGGACAAAGAATGGATCAAGAATAGCCCTGATGAAGAGAATTTGGAGGTCTTGGTTGATAAGAAGCTCGACATCAGCCGACAATGTGTACTTGCAGCCCAGAATGTCAACTACAACTGGGTTGCATCAAAAGAAGGGTGGCCAGTAGATCAAAGGAGGTTATTCTGCCCCTCTAGTCTACCCTGGGGAGATCTGTCCTGGAGTATGGCATCCAGCTCTGAGGCCCACAACATAAGGATATGGACCTGTTAGAGAAGTTCCATAAGAGGATCATGAAGATGATCAGAACACTAGGGTGCCTCTCCTGTGAATACAGGCTGAGAAGTTTGGGGTTGTTTAGCCTAGAGAAGAAAAAGCTCTGAGGAGACCTTAAGCAGCCTTCTAGTACCTAAATGGACCTACAAGAGAGATGGAGAGGGACTTCTTACAAGGGCATGTAGTGATAGGACAAAAGGGAATGACTTCTAAGTGAAAGATGGCTGGTTTAGGTTAGATATTGGGAAGAAATTCTTTTCTGTGAGGGGGATGAGACACTGGAACAGATTGCCCAGAGAAATTGTGGATGCCCCATCCCTGGAAGTGTTGAAGGACAGGCTCAATGAGCCTTTGAGCAATCTGGTCTAGTGGAAGATGTCTCTGCCCATGGCAGGGGGAGATTGGAACTAGGTGATATTTAAGATGCCTTCCAACCCAAGCCATTCTATGATGATTGCATGATTCCATTGTTTGAGACGCAAAAGCACATGTGCTTCATTTTGCTAATTAAATTATATTTTAGGATTTTTTCTTTAAGGGAATCACATGAGGGAGAGGATGCAATTACCTATTGAAAAATTTATAGGAAAAGCTAATAAAGAGTGGAAAAAATATGTAGCAGACAATTTTCTATTAGTTTCTATATAATTTTCTATTAATGAATATTTATTTGCCACAAAAACATTCAGGTTTTTTGAGTGCAGCTTAGACTACCTATAGCATACTTTTAGTCTCGCTCTGAGCATATAAGTGATTATCCATGTAAATTAGTGCTGAATAGAAACTTCAAACATTAACCCTGCTCTTTAGCCTTCTGCTGAATGCATTACATGACAAAACAGTGATGTTTAACTTGACCAATAGTAGTGAACCAAAATCAACCATAAGTATTGCAACGCAATTTGAGGGTTTACTTTTATAAAACACTTTTTCTGTGGATAATTTAATCTCCAACTATTTTCTTTGTTCAATATAAATAAAACCTAAATATTTCGGATACCTCTCGTGAGTACAAATGAAAAGGACCGTTTGAGTATTCATTACCATCCACATTTTATTTTCATCAAATATGCACCAAATGACCAATCTACACTAAGTGGTTGATGGCAATTACTTCCAAAATTAGAAAAAAGATGTCACTAAACTAGTGAACCTCATTAGCCTTATTTGCGTGAAGGCAAATAACTAAAGTCTTAGAGAAACTCAGAAAGGAACATATTTACTTGAGGTTGCATTTCAGTGTTATGCATCAATGCATCATGTTGTTATGTGAGTCAGGAGAGTATGGGAACACCACTGGTCCTATTTTGCACATGCTGTATTTCTACAAGCAATCAAAGTGTGCATCATATTTACTAGATGAGGATGTGTAAGTAGATGCTTCTGAATTGTTATTTTATGAATAAGATGTTTTGATAATGTGTTGATTCATCTTAATTTATCATGTAAATATGTGGCAGAACATTATGCGTACAAAGAAGAACTTCACACTTCCCTGTGCTGAAGTCACCATGCCTGTGCTTCAAATGCTCATTATTCATCCTTCTCATAGCAGAGCAGAAAATGCTCTGAAAGACTTTATTTTTTCATTTATTTTATTTTAAGAATGTGAATTTGTAAATAATTTATTAGGTATTTTTCTGAAGGCATACTCCTGTACAGGAAGCAAATAAAAAGAAGGGTTTTTTTCTTTGTTATTTTTCTTAAATAATAACACACACCATCCTAGTTTGCTCTCTTATTTTGCACATCAGGAAAGGAAATCCCTGTTTCTGATCTGAGGATGATTTCAGCATATTCAGCTGCTTAAGAAAATGGATGCATGAAGACCATGTGCAGACCTAACACCTGGGAGATCCTCCTTCAGATTCAACTGCTGGTTGGACTTCCCTGACTCCATGTGAAGATGGTGCTTGCCAACCACATCCCATGGTCAAGTTGTTGAGCTGTGCCACCAATGGAACTGTGCTGCCATGCTGGTGTGGCAGAGCAGGGTCCACAAAAACACAGTTTCTCAGACAGAGGAGTCTCATCTCAAGGGGACAACCATTGCCTCATTCTCATTCTGCTCCAAGGAATCTCTAAAATCACTTAATGAAAATACCTAATTTCAATTTGAGGACTCTTTTTCCACCTGGTGGGGCCCTTTTACCTTCATGCTTACAACACTTTTCTAACATCTCTTTGAAGTGTCGGAGTAGTAAATTCATCATCTATCTCCCTCCAGCTGGGCTGGACACAGTTTAAACGCTGGCTTCTTCCATTAATCCATAACTCTTTGAGCGTGTTTCTGTGAAAGGAAGTATTAGCTCCTGCTGTAATTTGGATAGAGCCAGATTTAGCAGACATGAGCAGACCTACTTGTAAGAATAAATTCCTTCCTGAGCCTGAGATACAAATGTCAAGCTTGTCTGGAAGAGAGCCACAGGTAACTTGGGAAATGTCACATAGAAGACTCAAATGGTTTTCAAAACTAGTTTTGTGACAGATGTGCAACACTTGAATGCGGACTTTGTACATACAGGCCAACAGTGGCATAGCAGGTGCCTAATTATCTTAACTGATATGGACCCATAATCCTTGGCTAAAATGTGTGCTAAGGAGAAGACATATACAATTCTGCTGAACTTCTATTTTTAATGAGCTGCAGGTGTCACTTTAAAAAAAAAAATCTTCATTTGGTTGTATTTAGCATATTTGTGCTGACCATTATGTTACATGCAGCAAATGAAGTTTCTTCCTCTCTTAGCTTGAAAAAATCTCCACACTATAAACCAAGCAATGCATAACTATATTTTCGCTAAAATGACATCCCGTGCAACTCAACTAAGTTTGCCTCTCTACATGTTAAGCACTAGGGCAAGAGGCTGAGAAGGATTATGCATAATTCTGTTTGACAGATACTAGTGCTCCTCTCTCTCTGTGTGTGTGTGTGTGTGTGTGTGTGTGTGTGTGTGTGTGTGTGTGTGTACATGTGTTATATAATTTGGAAAAAGCAGGAAAGCAATTCGTAAACAGCTCAGAATAATTACTCTTTCCTCTATTTCCAATTTCACTGTTTTTAAATAAACAATTAATACACAAGGACAATTTCTTCCAGATACTTCACTATAGGAAAACTTCGCCCTATTTATCTCTTGTATTTATACTATTTAGTGCTATGGCACTGAACAATGAAATAAGTTCGTAATTATCCATACTTTTTCTAACATTGTGCCTTAGCACTTGCAGGCTTTTAGGTGATGGTTAAGCAATTGTTTTCCATCTATCAACATGCAACCATCTCGGTACAATGAAAAAGCCGCAGAGGTGTCTGGTTGGTTCCTCGGTTGCTTGTTAAAAAAAGAAGGCCAAAACTGCCTCAAAACTTTCTCATCTTTACACTATGCAGCATGACTTAAATAGCTTTAATTTTTCTGTTCTAGTTTGAAGGACTTTGCACTGAAGTACATAAAGCTTTGAGAATATGATGCATATTTGTCCTCCCCCTGAATAAAGCAAGCTACTAATAGTACAAAGAACTTCAATAAGTGTTTATCTGCCCCTTATGCTTTTTGGCTCTCCCAGTGTCAGGAACAGGGAACGAGTCCCATCCTGCAGTCATCTGATCCAGAGAACTGACAGCTCTTGGCCTCCTCCCCCTTACATTATCTGGTGTAGCAGAAGGAATCAGAGCAATTCACCGAGGTCATTCTCATAATGCTTTGTACTTGATGGGATGCATTATTTGTCTGTTGTTTTAAAGTTTCTGTTTGTAGGCAGTTCAAAGCAGCGGGGAAGAGTAAATGCAGAAAGCCTTTTCCAAGAATCTGCTGGCTCTTTTCTATTTACACAGTTTCTATCACACTTATCACAATGGAATCTAAGTACTTTTCAGTGTTAAAGATGACAATTACACTGATGGCTTTTCTAAACCTATTGAAGCCTGCCACCAGTTGGCACAGTTTCCTCTCAGCTGCTAGATACAGGCTATGAGATTGCCAATAATTTCAGAGGCTGACAGACCAGCAGTGTTTCAACCTAGGGATTACCCAAATGAATACCCCTTTGGCTAGTGTCTCAATCTGTCAATTATAAGATTTCATCTCAGAATGCTTCTACATGCCAATTTTAATTGCTGTCAAAAAGCTGGTGCACATAGCTGTAGATGCATAGTGCTGTTACAGTTTACAGGACAGCAGATAACAGTAGGATAAAGTAGCTGAAATACCAGATACCTGTGGAAAATTTATGACATTATGCAGCTGCATTGTATTTCTGCAATATTATTTGAATACAAACAAAATAGATATGGTAGGACTTCTTTCTTTTCTTCATTACACTTGTTTTTGAAAAAAGACTAAAACTATTTATAGCCTGTTAGCTGTCTTATCAAATTGTCACTCCACATATGTTAAGCAAATTTGTCTTTGGGGAATGTGAACCTTTTCATGAAGAAAACAAAGAGAACTTTTTCTTTTCTATTTACCTCATGCATCCATCATCCCTGTACCTCAGTAATAGTATTTCAGTGCCATTTAGAAAGTACATTCTGAAAAGAAATCTGCTAATCAAAATGCTGATTTCCAAGTGCTATCCTTGGGAGATTCTGAAATGTCTAGTTATGGAGTTTAGAAGTTCATCTTACCATGTAAATTTATGTATGAGAGCATCCAAAAATCTCTCTCCAAAAAGTTAATGATCCAGGCAATGACAAGTTAACCTTCTTCACTCAGCAGGATATGGAAACAGGAGGAAAGCAGGGGTTTAGTGCCAATGGGCTATTGTCTTAGCTGATATAAATTTGCATGGCTTTATGAAATCCACACTGACTTTCAGAATGTAAGGATCTTCAGCAACAAGTTAAAATTAGATATTCCATTCCAGCCTATCTAAATTATAAGCTTACATTAAAAACCACAACCACTAACACTGATAACATAAGCAAGATCTCATATTTTTTGTATAAATAGAGCACACTGGATGAGCCAATACAGGCAACATTTAGGCATCTCAAAACCCAAATGATATCTTTAAAACTTTACTTATTAGGAATCTCTCCCACTCACCATGATCATTCTAATGTTACTGAAAGTGGCCATGAAATTACATCCACCAGCTATCTCAGCCTTTATGGGACCATCTTGCCAGGCCCATGGATATATGGATATCCAGTTTGCTTAGGTATCTGCTTGTTAACCTGAGTTAACTTAGGTTTTAACTTTGTTTAGGATTTTTGTCTGTTTACAGATACTTGTTCACAAGAAATTACTCTTTGGGTAAAGAGACTAGCCTTTATTTCTTCTGTCTCAAGGCAACTGATGTTCTCCAGAAATTGCATCAGAAACCAAGTCTGTTTACTTGGCACTATGGATGCAGTAGGATGCAAGACATGCAAAAGACTTTTGCTGCTACTGTCAGGAAAATTTCATATACATTTTAACATTTCAGAACATATTTAGAACTTAAACTGAGACCATGAAACAGAAAGTGTGTTGTGGCTATATTGTACTTGATGCAGCTGCAATGTAAAATTTGTAATAAATTATGCTATGCATTAAATTATATTTATTATATTTGTCACAGAAAGCAACCCAAATAAAAGTTTTGTTACCAAATCACATAAAACTAGATTTGCGTCTTTTGTCTTTTGTCATTAATATTTCTGTATTCTGTGATGGCAGAAAAACAATAAAAATGAGTATACAGATCCAGAGGAAAATCTTTTCATTATTTTTCTAGGCAGATTTACGACCCATGCTATCCCTGAAATGGAGAAGTTCAACCTTCTTAGCACTTAACATATGCCTACACTGTTGGTAATATTATGGTTCTCAAAGATGTCCTAGATATGTCACCCTCAAACATAACGCCATGAACTCCCATTTGTTAATCTGAAATAATGAGCAGATGATGTCCAGCTAAGGCTGGAAAAAAATAATACATATATTGTTAAGGATGATTCACATACACATACATAGACAACTTTCTGAAGAACAAATCCTTTATCACAAAAATTGTCTATGTTCTTCCTTCTTATGTAAGCATCCCAAATGTCTTTTAGGGGTGTAATGACAAAATTTTGAGTAAATGGAGAAATTACCACTATGTTACCTTTCTGGTGTTTCTTTCTTGATTTCTTTTTGGTATAATTGTCAACACCAGAAACAATGTTTTGTGACATTTTATAGGTTTATTTTTACAGGTTTATTTTTACAGAAGCCAAAAGAATTTGAATATTTGCTATTAAATATTTTCAAAGAGTAATTTATTATGCTACTATTATATTTTAACACTTCTGCAAACCACATGCAATTTACTGAGAAAAAACTAAAAACGTATGCCATATTTTATCAAACATATCCTTGCTGTTCCATGTATGAACTTCAATGTTTCCTTGTTTTTCTAGTAACGGACTATTTTTAGATATTATTATATTTTATTATAGACAGTCGTAACAAATGAGCATTTCTTGGGACTTTAAAGATTTCTCTCAAGAGAAGGGGCACAGAAACAGTCCCTAAAGACATTTTTTTGTTTAAATGATAGTGCAATTAATTTTCTTCTATTTTGTAAAATACAAATTGTTTGAAAAACTTGAAGAAATGGCCATTGTAAAACAGTAAAGAAGCACAGATAATTATCTCTCTGGAGACAAATGTACCGCACTACTTTTGAAACGTTTTCTCAGTAGTGTCAGTATAGTACTTTTCTTCAAGCTAAAATAGCTATATATAAGACTATTAAAATTATATCACTACTTCCTGTATCTTTTGCTGCAGATTATGTAATTATAATGGAAACACTCCCTCAGAAGTGTGCATTTCATATTCAGATGGTGGTATGGTTCTGTAAGTCTACTCTAGTTCAGATTAACAGAACAAAATGCACAACTCTTCAGAAAGAGAGATTCTGGAGCATTAAACAACATCCCATTCTCCCTGGTTCTGGATTGTTTAAGAGGTTGGAACTATTGTGGAACACAATGTGCAGCAAAATTGAGGGTCTTTTAAATGTCCTCCTGATGCCTTCATGACTGACCCATCGTGATTCCTCATAGCCCTTTCTAGACCCCATCTCACACACTGGAGGGCTGTTACTGAGCCTTTGAACACCTCTGCCATGATTAACAAAGAAAAAAACAACAAACAAACAAAATAACCCTCACACACTGAAAAAGTGCTGGAAAGGCAAAGGCAAGCCAGGGATTCTTCTTGCTATGTCTTTTATCACTGTATGTCTCAGGCTGGGAAAGACTGTGTCTCAGAGGCATCATAAATCAGAGACATCATTATAGAAAGAGGGTGGCATATTTATTAATAACTTGTGTATTTTGAAACTTTTATTCACTATCACCTCCTTGGAAACAATTTCCTACACTTAGTTTATAAACCCATGCCAGAATTTTAACCCTTCAGAGCTTATGAAGCTACTTGCTTGTAATTGCAGTGCAAACTGCATATTATTTTTCTGACAGTCTTTATTCTGGCATATCTTATTATTATAACTTAAAACCTATAACTTGTGCTGGTTCCTGTCATTAGGAAATGACGGGCAAAAGCATTTTTACACTTGTCAAAGAAAGTTCTTTTTTCACTTTCTGCATTTATTTTTCTGTTTGTGAGCTTGGCTTCATGTCCACAGAGTATGAATAATTTCCTCTGTCTATATGTTTGCACATTCTCCATCAAAAGATGAGACTAATCTCAGCTGAGAGCTCTTTATGCTTTTATAAAATAGAAATGCTAGAGCATAATTATTTTAAGTGGAACTAATTACATAGGTACAGCAACAACATCTTCAGAACACTCTGTTGTTATTTTCCAATGTGTTTTAAAGATGTCTATTTAGTCATTCTGATCTGCTTTTTGCAACTGCTGTTCCTAATTAACAGGAAAGTTAATTGAATATTTTTTAAAAAGAGGAAAAATTAATAATTTTCAAAAATTGAATTGATTAATATTCACCATGAAAACTTTCTTTAAGAAGATACAGAAGCCTTTTCCGAGATTATATTTACATGATTTATTAAAATCAAACAATGAAATTGAAATACTGCACTCAGTCTGATCATAATGATTAAAAATTTCTTCAGAGCACTAAAAGTGAACACAATTACTTTTACACTTTGTTTGGCTTATACTTGGCCTGTGTGCCCACCTGGTCAATGTGCACAGAATTACATGATAAGTTGTCTGACTGACTTTTAACTTACTTATGCAATAATGTCACAAACATGTCAGATGGTACTGATTGAAATTGTCTTGAACAAATAAAGATGTTCCAGTTAAAAGTGTATGGGCTATAGTGTCCATATTCAGGATGGAATATATGTATAGAAATAGGGAATTACGTATTTTTCAAGAAAATGTGGCAATACGCTACAGATATAACATCTTACTACATGCCAAGTCTTTTTCTTTTTGAAGACAAAGGAAAAAGATCTGTCATTATCAAAGAACATGAATCACAATTTTAAAATTCAGTTAGGAGAAGAAAACAAAGATATAAACTTCTGAAATATTTTTATTTAAGAAATTTGCCAAAAATAGCTACTTCTAGTTTCATCTATTTGAAATGCTTTTCTGACATATTGACTGATTTTTGTGTTCTTCGGCAGAAAGAAAATACTTCATTTTTTAAAAAACAGCTTGAAGAAGCTTAAGATAGCATAGTCTAAGTTCATTGAAATTACAGTTGCTCTTTCTCATTATGAAGTTCAAAACACTTAAAATAATTTCAATGGTGATTGATAGTCATATTGAAAATGTCAGCATGAGCATTTGTATTTCTTATTAAAAATAAAGAACACAACATACAAGTAATTTTACGTTGCCAGCAAAATCTTTATTTTGAAAGACTGAAAAATATTTATTGTTATAATTATTGAGCTCCTTTATATGAGACCAAGAGCTTATTGTGTTAACAACTATAAAAATACAAAATCAGACCTTAAAGTATATTTTCATGATGTAAAAGTCAGGCAAATTTTATGCCTCAAAACCTTTTGCATATCTTGGGAGAATCAGAATCAGAGTGCATGACAGAACACAGCACAGTAAAAATATCTGATTAAATTAGATTAAATTTTATAATTTCTTGATTTTTTTCCCTTGTGAAAAACAATTTTATGCAGTTCTTGCTGTTTAACTCTCACTTGTCTACGAAATGGGTCAATTTTGCTGGCATGTTTTCTATAGAAAGATTTCTAATACGCCTTAAAAATCATTGTTCCAATGTTTTAATGTTGGTGAGAGTTATTTTCAAAATAAATTGTTAGGGTAGTCATAGCTAAAAAATTGTTTAAATCCTTTAATTTTGAAAAAAAATTTTTTTTACGTACACACACACACACAAAGATAAGTTTTAATAATGACAGAACAAACGCATCTGGGTGTCATCTGAATAACAGCACAAGAAGCAAAAAAAACCCTAGAGATGAACACTAATATAGTGAAAAAAAAAACGCTTATTCAAACTGAACATAACTTTACTCTGTTTTTCCCATCTCTCTAACTCACTCCATACTACCTTAGGCAACAGGCATCATCAGCTCTGTATGACGAAGCTTGCTCTTTTAATTACACAAATGCCTCTTGGAAACTAGGGATAGTTAACATCTAATTATTTTGTTTCCTAAACTTATTCAATTCATGGACACAAATTTTGCTGATAAAAATATATTAAATATTAGTGACCAGTATTAGACAGAGATGAATGCAAGAAAATACTGGCCACAGAAGTTCATTACCACCTTTAAAAATTTTGGAGCCATTCTCATATTTAAAATTGAGAGTGAAGGGTTGATTTCATAGAAGGTTTGGCAGAGTCCCTGCTTGAGCTCTGTTCCCATTAAAAGTTGGAAATACACTTGGAAAATACCTTTAGAAGTCGGAAATAATTTCAGAATCTCAGAAATTATTTATTATATGTCCAACACCACCTAGCACAACAGAGTCAAGAAAAATGGGTTACTGTGATATTAAAATTAAGTAATAAAGAAGACTTTTGTTGAGCATTTTTTCAAGCAGTGAAGGCTTTTTATTTACTTAGTCCTGAACTCAAATGTGCTTAAGAGTTAAATTTATTGGCTTTGACATTAAGCCTTTGAGTTGAAAGGTACTAATGGAGAGTGTCATCTTTCGCTCTGGGCTCAGCATCTGCAAATACAAAGCTTTGAACATATATAAAGAACTCTATATGACTTTTGCACTGGTCATAGCTTTCCTACTGCCATTATATAAAGTCATCTGTGCATACGTAAGTCAGCTTTACGGATAGATGTTTCAACACATATAGCAACCTGTCCTTTTCTTTTCAGCTATGAGTCGTCATTCAAACCAGATTCCTTCCCTTAAAAGTGTCTTGCAAGGCCAATTCCTGTGTCCTGGCCTAGATAATTAAATGGATGTAGACACGAAAGAGTACTGATCATCATTTACAGGTGTCTGAAATGTTGCATAAATATAATGAGGTCAAATCACAGTATAAACCCTGGTCAGTGAATCTATTACATATTATAGTTGTAAAACAACTATAAATATGTGTTCATGAGTTTTTACCCTCCTGCACATTCCAGAATTGTAATTTAGTTGCTTTTTATGATCTCAAAGAGAGACTGGACTCATGCAGAGAAAGCAATTCTGATAAATACATGCTTATCAAACTGCACTGCCTTATAAGCCATCAAAGCAATTTGAAAATCAATTTGATGTTTGACAGGGAGCCAGTGTATCCCTTCAAGATACACTGACATGCTGAGGCCACTTAGTGAAAGGAAAATTCTGACGATACCATTTTACCAAAGTTGGAGTATCTACAGTGTTTCTTGGAAAAATCAGAGAATAAATATGATAAGAGTCTAACCTAGAAGTCAAATTTCAGAACATTGGTAGCCTTAAGCTGATTTCTGACTAGGCATTACCATTGCATTCTCTTTTTGTGTCCTTACAGATGTGATAGAACTACCAAGAGATGTAGTGAAGTGTTCATCAGTTCTTTATTAAGCAGTAGGCATTAGCAAGCTAGAGAAAAAATTCCATAGGCTATTGGGATAATTCACTGATACTTTAAAACCATTTCAGCAGAGATCATTCAAAAGCCTGATTCTTGACAGCAAAGAATTTTTTCTTATTTTTGCTTTAGCTTGTTTGATTTGGTTTTTTTCCCATTAAATGGTCAGTGTGTACAAGTTTATTGGCATTCATAAAATATTTACTATTAAAATGTTGTTTTGTTTTTCTAGACTATTTTGCACAGCTATTCTGAAATACATCACTGGATTTTTATTTCTTCGTTGTCATTTATCTCCAGCAACTCAATATTTTTATGGTTATATTAAAATCAGTGGTCTTACTTTGAGTTACATAAAATGAGCTATAGACCCATTGTTTGTGCTTTTAGTAGAGAAGTTGCAACAAATGTTTTAGCTTCCTATGGAAAAGGGGAGCAATATCCTCACAGTTTCAAAATATATCTCCTTGGAAACACAGAATTCTACCAAAGCGAGAAAGACAAACTTTGAGTGATTCTCTTCAAAGTTGTAGACAAGAAAATATCCAAATGATCTAAAACCAGAACAAGTATATGTTACTTCCCAAAAGACTAATCAATCAAGGATTGCTCAGGTCATCATGAGATGAAACTGCCAAAACCTTATAAATTAAAATTATACCTTGATAGTTATAGCCAAGGTTAATCAAAATTTTTGAGAAATTTTCTAAGTAAAAATTAAAAAATTGCAAACTTTTGATTAGAAATTAGAAAACTAACAAACAAACAAAAACAAACAATAGAGAAAAGGAAAAGCTTTGAAAAGCTGCAAACATATCCTTATTGAAAGTGAACATTACTGTGAATGGCATTGGCAACCTTGACAATATTAATTCATCATAGTCATCCATAGATCACAGCTTAGAATTTTCATGGACACACGGTGACATGGAACAGTTAAGGCATTTGTCCAAGGTCATGTGGGAAGTCTCTTCAGAAGTAGGAATAAAAACACTTCACTGTCCTATCCTTAATACCATTTACCTTTTCAGTAAGTCATTCTCTTATCACAAGATTAACTACTTTCCTGTCCAAAAAACCCCATAAAGACAACTAAGGATCACTTTGGTACCTGCTGAAAATGGGAGTGAGTAAAGAATAATGTGTCAGTTGCTGCTCTGAATTTCCTTTCTGGAAGACTTGCAGCATAATGCTGTTTGAACTTTTGTTGGCTTACTGATATATGCTTTCTCCTATTCATTTCCCATAGTCTGTTATGTCATGTAGGTAATTTATTTCCTCAGAGATATAGCTGTTATTACACTTGGGGCCATCTAGCTGTATTTTTCTTTGTATTTAATGCTTCTGTGTTTAGTTATGCCTAAGAAACTCCTGGGAAAAGTTGGTGTACTTTATCATAAGGGATAGATCTTCTTCACAAAGCCTTCTTTAAATGTCTTAGACAAGGGAACTGCATGAGTCGTTTAGTCGTAGACCAGGTAACATAGATGACGCTATAGGCTGTAGCAATTGTGATTACTGGTACCATAGCAATAGTGTCTGAAATGTTGCTGCACAACCCAGACCTAGAAAACGATTTGTAAGGAGCGAACTGGCAGTGGGTGCGTTGTCTCATTTGTGGTGCTGTTCTTCATTCTGTCAAAAAGAAAGGAGAACGAAAAAAAAAAGACAAAGCTTTGCTATATAATGGCAGTATAAAGCAAAGTCATCTGTATAATGAAAAGGTGTGCTATTGACTACAAAGTTTAGTTTGCTTTTAGCAAGTGATAATTAATTTTTATTTCCCCCATTTCCCAGCCTGCATGGAGTATCTTGCTCTTGCCTCTTCAAAATCTACAGTCATTCAGTCAGGTCAGGTTTAGGCCTGCAGATCAAATTATTGCTTTAGCAAGTCTTACTTGAACTAGCTGTTTTCACTTTTTAGTCTTTGTGCTAATGCATTTCCAATGATCATGTTAATTTAGGTGAGAAGTAACTCATTTTGTTAGCTCAAATCAATGTATTTTATTTTGTGTAATTTTATGTACAGACACTCCAGTAACCAGTGGCAAATGAGCAGATGTTAATATTAGAAAAATTTAGCTAATACTATGTTAGCTTATAATTTCACACAAGGTATGGTGAACAAGCAGGCAAAATATTGGCAAACCATTTAAGTGAAGAGTCATCTAAAAAGGAACAAATTTGTGTTCAAAAGTGAAGAAGAGAGCTAATATACATCAGGCACTTTGCACAGCTCAGAAATTAGTTTTTATAATTAGTATCCAAATGCAAATCAATGATGTGGTTATTACCTATTTACTTCTGTTAACAAAAATATTGAATATATGTATTCCATAAAGGGAAGTATTGCGATGTGGAGCATCCTCAACTTAAGAAAAAACATCAGGTCAAATCCTGAGATATGTTTGCATACAGAATAAAAGTACAAGTAGACTCAACAAAGACAAACCTATGCATTTTTAAACCTATGGGATTTTTCATTTGCATTGTCATGTTCTTTATTCACTGTTGAGTTATTGGTATTTGATATGAAATGAAAATTGAAATATATGTGGTTAATGAGGAGATATTATTCAGCAAGCACCACAGCAATCTCATTTAGTACATTTTTTTAATAAATCATAAAAAATGTCAAGGTCTGAAGGAAAAGCCATGAACATGATTGTTTATTATCAGTTAGTGTCAGGAAGACCCTGCATGATGGTCAATCATCAGGACAATTATCAATATAGTAGTCCCAACCTTAGGGTCAAAACCTGAAATATTGAAAATGAAGAATTTAAATGTGAATGAATTGCAAGTTTAAGCACACAAGGATATATTTCATTTAATGATGAAAATTTAACATCAGATATCACCTTTATCTATCACCAAACAAAAGTTGCAATTTAGTGAAAGAAAACTAGATAGCTGTTGCAACATTTAAGAAGGAAAGGCATGCTGGAAAGAGATCTTGTAGTTTCTCTCTACAACTAGCTGAAAGTAGGTTGTAGCAAGGTGGAGGTCAGCTTCTTGTCCCACACAACTACCAACAGGAGGGAGGACATAGCCTCAAGCTATGAGGGAGGTTCAGGTTGGACATCCGGAATAATTTCTTCACAGAAAGGATTTTTAAGCATTGGAATGGACTGACAAGGGTTGTGTTGAAGTCACCATCCCTGGAGGTGTTCAAGAAACAAATGGACATGGCATGTAGTGTTATGGTCTAGTTGACAAGGTGGTCATTGGTTAAAAGCTGGGCTAGATGATCTTGGAGGTCTGTTTCAACCTAAATGATTATGCAATTCTTTGATAATTCTTTCCTGTTCCTTCCACATTTCATTCTTTTCACCCTTCAAATAGCATTAAGAGTAACAAAAGGTTTTGGCACTCTTTAAGAAAGGAACTTTTTTTATACTGTGTTACACTGGCCAACTAGCAGGCTGGAAATTATAGCATATATCAAAGATCCTTCTGAGTATCTACCTGTTTGTCGGTAGGCACATATAGCTTATATTTGTGATAGTATTGTTAATGCCAAGAAAATGTATAGTCTGAGATTTAAAAATGGCACTTTTGCTACATTCAGGAATATATATGCATATATTCAAGGAATATAAGGTCTACCACTCTAAATCACTTAGGACTAGATAGCCTACACTGAAGAAAAAACACAGAAACCAAAAAGTCCTTAGGATGGACAAGATTCAGCAATGAGAGAATTTCTTTGCATCTACCAGTGGAGTTTGCTGATATCATTTGCTTGAGGCTGCCCTCCCAAAATGGGCAAAATCCACCAGGGATGAAACAGCAATTTCCAAAGGGAATAAGTTGTTGGACAAGTGCCTCAGTGGATGATTCAGGATGAGAAGTCAATTTCTTCCTTTTAATAACATATCTTCCAATCTTCCACTTAAAACTAAAGAAAAGTGTGAAAATATATATAAAAAAATTCATCCAGCTTGATATAAGGTTGGCTTATTTATTTGGTTTCATTGATTCATCCTGGCCTAATTATTTTTAATACAGTGACAGTGAACAACATTTTCTGTGAAACAGCTGCTGCTGGAGTCCTTACTAGATAGCAAATTCAGCAGAAAATATGTGTGCCAGAACTGCCCTGAGAATCTGTGTATGTTACAGTGTGTCCATCTGCTTTATACAACACATGCCAGTCTCTTCAGTATGAGTTGGAAATGCAAGGATGGAGTGTTGGGAAGCAGAAGAATTACATGCAGAATATAAATAAGACATATCACACATGATTACCTCACACTTTTTTTTTAAAATTTATTTTTTTTAATATGTGCTTTCACATTATTCTTGTTAAGGTCATTGGCCATAAGCCATTTTCTAAGCACAAGACATAAATAATAACTTTGCTCTAAAGTGAGTTATTCTTACTATGCATGCTAGTACCAAGGTTTCTAAATTCCAGAAATAAGCAGGATCAGAGCTGCCAACTTCTGCTATGTATTCCTCTTTCCGTGGTCACGGTTTCTGGCATACATTCCCACAACATAAATCTGTTTTTTTAAATTCCATTCCATGGAAAATAGGACAGCCTAAATCAACCATTAGATGAAATCCAGACTCTGTAAAATCCATATACTGATGAATCTCTTTGCATCAACATGGTGCTATTGAGTATAACTACTGCTATATATAACACCCAATTGACCTCCACAGATTCCTCTGTCAATGAAGAGACAGTGGACCTGTCTAGAAAGGAACAATTTACCAATCACCCAGGTAGCCAACCACAACCTATTTTTTGTGCAGACAAACCCTGTACAGGCAACACCTGAGTATCTGTTTACTGCTATATAGCTGTGCAGCAGAGATTTATATGATTATTAAGATTTGAATTTTTGCTTTGTCCATTTGGGAAGTTCTTCAATTAGGACAGAATTCTTTGACATACTCAGACAGGAAATAACACCTATCAGAATGTGTATAGAAATTCACAGCGCTGAATTCCAGGAACGAGATGCAATCACTTTGAAACTGTGACAGAAAAATAATACAGAATTCAGCCATACCACTTCAGCACAACCTTGTGTTGTGAAGCTACAGTGTGTCAGGAGCAGCAAAAGAGGGTATTCATGAGGTAACCAGTACACTTTTAAGTGGCAAATGATCTCCCATCTTCAGTAGAGATGAGTAAAGATACCAAGAGAAGGCAGAGTTCTTGCTTTCTTGTTTTTTGTGGGTAGTTTTTTTGTTGTTGTTGTTGGTGGTTTTTTTTAATTTATTTTTATTTCAGTGTTTCACCTTGGGAGATCAAAAAGGTGGTGTTTGCATTTCAGGTATATTCCAGTGTGCTTCTCTGAGACAGTACATTAATTTGTCATTTGTATTACAGTAGGAAACAACCTTGATGCAGTCTGGTAGCACAGCTGGTTTCAGGGACTTCCATCACTTACTTATGCAAATTTTTATGCAAGAAATGAAAAGCAAATCAGTTTGGTCAGTGGTTTTCATTATAGTGTGTATGTTTTATGCTGACAGTGGCCGGATGTGAGCAGAGATGTAACTTCTTTAAAGGTATGTTGCACCTAAAATTGAGGCCTATATTCAGTGTTCAGTTAGCTCTCATGAAAATTCTGACTGATTCACTTCAGTGGGAGATTTTAGTCTAGAGGCTCTGAGTTAAAATAGAATGATATTTTTCTGGGATAGGTTTTAACTTTTTATTTGCTTGGGGAGGTTAAGTGTTTTTTGTGTAAGTGTAGACAATTTGTTCTAGAATATGTATTTCATTTTATAACATGTTCATAATGACATTCATTCCATTGCATGATTTAATACTAATTATTTGCATATTTAAACAAGTAATTCTTAAAAAGCCCTAAACATTCTGTATGTGTCTAAACAAAGATCCAATAAAGGCAGAATAAACTGAAATACTTGTTTAGATTTATGTCTTAATCTGAAGTCATAGAAAGATTCCCTAAAGAAATGATGATCAGCAGCATTTTCAGTTCATACTTAATTAGATTGTCATCCTTTGTACAGAAACCTTTCTTGTAGTGTAAATATTCTTTTGCTTCCTTTGAAGTAGACATTTGTTCATAATATTTTCTCACTCTGCAAAAACTCACTCTATAGTGGAATGTGCATTTTATTGTCTCATCGTATACAGGTGAGAGAGGCCCATGTTTTGATATCAGCCATTGTAATCATCCTCCCTCTCTCATAATTGTCTTTTTTATTTAGGCATATAATGTACAGAGTCGCAAAGAAGTCAAAGCCAAATTGATTTCAGTGACAGGATGAGAGCCAACAGGCACAAACTGACACACAGGAGATTCCCCCTGAGCATCAGGAAACAGTTTTTTACTGTGAGAGTGACTGAACGCTGGCACAGGTTGCTCAAATAATGTGTGGATTGTCCTACCTTGGAGGTATTCAAAGGCCATCTGGACATGGTCCAGGGCTCGAAGTGTCTCTGTTTGAGCAGGGAGGTTGTGTCAGATAAACTCCAGAGGTCTCTTTGAACCTCAACCCTTCTGTGATTCTGTAATACTGAATTTGCATTTGAAAATTGCTTAACACTGCCTTCTGTTGCAGAAGTTGGATTTTTTTTTTTTAACTCTTTGGGGGCTTTTTAGACTGTTTAGATCAATTTTAACTGTTTCAACTGTTTTAGCTATTTAAATTCTTTCAATCAGTTTAAACAGATTTGTTTTAAACTGATTTTCTTTTCCCAAGGCTTAGTTAATAGTATTTTATGAAATATCTCTGAGCTGGAAAAAAATCCAAAACAATGCCTTCTGAGCAAATGCATCAACCATTTCACTTTGTTGCAGAATTATTGAGCCCAGAAATTTCACAGCATCTTTTACATAGGTATGGTGTTTAGTCAGACCTCATATGGAATACCAACTATATGTCAAAGCAGGAGACTCTACATGCTCTGTGTTTTCAAGGTTTTTCTGGCTCACAACTATATCATGTCATTATAAATACATACAGCTGGGAAAGGGTAAAAGGCAGTAAAATAATATGTATCTATTTCTAATGTTCCTTCAGATCTTTAAAATGTTTGCTTAAATCTGCCTTATTTAAGTCAGAAACTATATGAGTCAACTTCCTAAATCAGTCAAAAACCTGTTTTTCTCTACTGCTTCACTATATTTTTTGCTCTTCTTTTCCTTCAGCCATCCTGACATGCATCTTTGTACTCTTGGCACTGACTCTCTGCTGCTCTTTCAGCCCAGAGGTTTCTCTAGTGTTCTATCTTTCCAGCCTCCAGTACTGCTCTTCTTGAAACTCATAAAAAGTCCATTGCCACTGCTGTTAACATGACACTTTGTTCTGGCATAAAATACTCATCCTAAATTTACAAAATCTTTCACTTTCACTGGAAATAGAGAGCCTGAATATGTCATGTAGGAGGCTTTAGTTAAACATTAAGCACTTTAGTTGAACTGTCTTTTGCTATTTGCAGTATCTGTCAAATACTTTTTTACAACTCACAGTTCAACCACTTATGAGTAAGTATACTGAATAGGCATAAGAACTATGTCTATCAGAGGATCCAACCTTAAAAGTCTTGCTTAGTTGAGAAAAATGTTTTATTTTCAAAATACAACTTTTCTGAGGATTTTTTAATTCACAAACCAAATGAACAGCTATAATAACCATCATGGACCATAATTAACTCTTCCTTTTTAAAAATTATTTCCTATTTTAATATGCCACTAATTCATGGGATCTCTAATTTTTAAAAAAATGGATCCCATTTTTCTAGCTTTAAGGCAAATTATGCAGTTGTAAATGTCATCTAGAAATTCTAAACAAATATTTTTGCAGTTACATGTATATTTTTGAGTCCATATCACTCTCCCACCCCCAATTTACCTTTTAATATTAACGTTTTGTATTTAGATTGTTTATTTTAACTTTTGCAGATGTACTGAATTATGTTTTCTTACTAGAAAAGGTCAGCGTCTGAAAATAGGACCCATAGTGATTTAAACACTAAGTACATGATTTCTAAGAACCTTGGCACACATTTATCTTCAGCTGTTTGACAAACAGTATGAAACCACTTAGCTGTAACCTTTTTCATGTAACTTAAAGGCTAAAGTGTACTTGTTTCCCAGTTCTCTTTCCCAACTGGCAAACTCGAATGAGGGCAGAGGCTAGTACAAAATGAATCTGTTCTTACAAGGCATTAACAAGGAATGAGAGTAGAACAATGGTAATTTCCTTTCTCTTGTGATCACAGATGCTTTTAGGAGACACTAACAAAAAGAGCTTTCCAAAGCTCTGTGCCACTTTGTTTAGGCACAAGAGAAAAGCCTTACAATGAAGTACAGAAGTTCTGAAGTCAGAAGCACTGGATGACCTTCACAATCTAATGAAGTATTTCACCACATAGACTCTCCATGTATGGGCAGTAAAAGTCATCAGAAGCTACAAGGGATTGTGTGTTACCAAGGCAATGTGACAGTCTGCCCTTCTGATTCATCAGTCCCACAAGGCTAGATGCTCAGAGAAGGGATGAAAGCAGTCAATAGCCAGTGTAAACTGTAGCAGGCCAAAACAACAGGACAATTTGACATTCTGGTTTGGGAACACCAGTCACACCTGCCCAGAAGACTCTGACATTGTGAAATATAGGAATGCTCACATTGGAAACAGGTACAGAGTATTGCTGCTCTTGACCAAGTGCAATTAGAGCAACAGGACCTGCTTTCTGTAATCAGAGATCATTAACTCACTTTGTTTTCTATTGCAGAAATTAGCTCTGTCATCAGACCTTAGCACCTCTCATGCTGCAGTCCTGTGAAAAAGTCACAGAAGAGTTAACTTGACAAATTTATTTATTTATTAATATAAAAAATTA
>NW_008681034.1:9254-23129 GCF_000695815.1 Acanthisitta chloris | reverse complement strand
TGATTCTATGATTCTGTGATTCATTTGAACAATCTGCCTGTGTCTAAGTAAAGCAATATTATCTTTGCCACCACAGAGTGGCATAATTAAAGCAGTGCTGAAAAGCCACAGGTCAATGCTATTGCTTTGGATATGCACCAAGGAATGTTACAATCTGTTAGGAAAGTGTTTCTTCTCAGAAATCAGGGCTACAGGGTTGGATTCAGAGTCCTTAATTCTGGAAAGCATTTTGAGGTTTGCTGAAGGTGCCATGTTTAGACACAAAAAATAACAAAATGCAAAATACAGAAGTGTATTTATAGTCAGAATAATGAAGATTTATAGGGTTACTATAGTTGCAGTTTTCCTGGCCTAGGAGATCTGTATTGAACCGAGTGATTGAATGTTTGGCTTTTAAAAAGAGAGAGAGGGGAAAAAAAAATCAAAAACCAGATGAATAATGAAAACCAAATCCTTTCCCTGGTGAAAAGCCAAACCTGTGTTTTGAAAATTAAATGGTTTTTTGGGTTAAGCAGTGAAAAAATGGACTTGATCTTTGCAACAGCTTGGATTTATTATTGGAACCAGTTGGCTGTGCCATAGAGGAGAGGAATTTTCTGGTAATTAGAGCAGGACCTGGGAGTCAGGAGCAGGAGGGTCTGGTTCTGGCTGGGGCACTAGCACGCTATGTAACCTTGGGAAACACTCTGCCTCCCTTGTACCTTGGCTTTCCCATCCATAAAACAGGGCTGAGGGAATAATTCCACCTCACAAACTGCACACATTAATTAAAGAACATTTCCACAGCACCTTGAGGTCGTTACTGCTGGAGGACACATTCCACAAGGCCTTGCTTTAACTGCTTCTGAAAACTCCTGCCCCAAACATTTACAAACCTGATTGCCCAGATTCCTGAATCCACGTGTGGCATCTGATTGGAAAGGCTCTGATTTCCTGAGGTTTGTCTGGAAAAGAACATGATTGTCTTGTAAAAAGAACACGATGGGGAGTGTTTTCTCACTGGGCTATGAAAACAGAGGGATCACAGGACTCTCTCCTGCTGGGATCCTGCCGTTTGCCTTGGCCAGTTCCACAGGCTCTCCCTGCTCCCTGCAGTGAGTGTGATCCCTGCAGGATGCTGTGCTCCATCAGAGGCAGGTGGGGAATGCTCAGCACAGTTAGTTGGGGCAGTGGATGCTCTCTGGAGGGTGCAGAGATGCTCCTGGCTCTGCTGGATACACCTTCCTTTGGAAAGCAGCACTCAGAGGCAACCTGAGGAATCACTGCACATCCTCACTGGAGGCACCCCAGGATCCCTCAGGCTCCAAATCTGATTTGAATGATCTCCTTCAGCCAGACTTGGTGAGCCCTCATTGATTTCTGCCTCACATGAAAGGAGAGCTGAGGAGGAACAGAGCAGGCACAGGTCCAGTACAGGTCCAGCATCCTGCCTGGAAGTGCCTCTGAGTGCCAGCAGTGTCCAAGGAGGAACAGAGCAGGCACAGGTCCAGCATCCTGCCTGAGTGCCAGCAGTGTCCACAGCTCAGTATGGAATAGATCTGGTGTGATCTGCATCAAACATGTGGCTCTTGACCAGATCCTGAATCTGGGGTTTTCTCAACATCCTGAAGCATAGAATCATAGAATTTTAGGGGTTGGAATGGAGCTCAGAGATGATCCAGCCCCAACCCCTTACCCTGGGCAGGGTCACCTCCCACCAGAGCAGGTTGCTCAAGGCTTTATCCAACCTGGCTGTGAACACTGCCAGGGCTGGGGCAGCCACAGCCTCCCTGGGCAAACATCTTTGAATATGGGTCTTTGCCCACTTTGGTCCGTGTGGAAGCTCAAGAACTCATTCAACCCTGAGCACATCACGAATCTGATTTGGCTCAGATCTCCTGGAGCTTCAATTCCTAAACCACCATCTGTCAGAGCTTCTCAGCCACCTCTTCCTCCAGCCAGTGCCGTGGTCAGTGAGCAAAAGGAATGCCACTGGCCCTGGACACTATTCCCTCCCTGGAACAGAGGAAACATGCTGACAAGTCAGGAAATTCTCCTGAACCACAAGGACCTGGAGCTCTCCTCTTGCCTTCCTGTGGGCCTTACCCAACCTCCCCTGGTCTTTAAAAAGTATTAATAGCACTGGTTACATTAACAGGTTTGTGATTTTCCTCTCCTGTCAACCAAGTTAGTCCTTTAATTGAGACTTTTTGGTTGTTTTCATTCAAAGTATGGGAGACAGACCCAAGGATGTGGTGGTCCTGCAGGACAGTGGTCCCTTTGGGCTAATGGGCAGCCAAGTGGGATTTCTCTTTGTGGAAGCTCTCAGGAAGTAGTGGACAGGCTCTTCAGTTTCCTGTGCAAAACAAATAGTTCCAAACTGGGGCAGGATTGGGTTTCACCAGGTTTTCTTTTCAGCAGCAACACAGTCATGTTCTCCTTGTTATAGCTGATCTCTCCTGCACCACCACAGTTCCCCTCTCTCATCCTGTTGTACCATTTGCATGGCCATGGGATGGCCCAGGGAGGGAATTATCTCCATTCCAAATGAAAACATAACAAAATACCCTTCTCCTATTTTTTTATTCTTTTAGGTTATTTTTATTTTGAGTCAGTTCCCTAATCCATATTACAGCTGCAGAAACAAGTCATGGAGACAGTGAGTAGGTGACAAGGGGTGGAAATACAGGAGCTACTTAAGCCAGTGCTTCAACTGACACCAATGCTTGTGCAACTGGAGGCTGAGCCAGACCAAGAGGAGCTCCCTTGTGCCCTGCTTGGAGTCATGAGGACCTCAAAATGAGTCTTGGCTGCAGGGGTGAGCAAGATATGTGTGTGTGGTTGGGTGTTTGTGTCCAAGGAGACAGTTTGTGTCTGGTGTTTGGTCACTGGGTAGAAAGTGCTACAATTCCTTAGGGGTAAAAGCTCTGCCATGGACAACAAACTCCCAGGCTGGCTCTGGGTTTGCAGAGAAAAGAGGTGATGTGGAGATTGGGAAGTGGTAGGTTCCCCACTTTTCAGGAGTGTGACTTCTTAAGGAATGTAGGAAAGGAAGCAGCTAATGTAAGAAAGGAACCAGCCATCATCCTGGATGGAATATTGGATGTCTCTGACTGATGATTCAGCAGGTGACAACATTTTGATGGTTACTGAGGATCTTATAAAGGTGTTCTCATAAAACCTCTGAGGTACAAGAATGCAGACAGAGGGAAGAGAAGTCCTAGTTTTAAAAGGGCTAAGCCCTTCCTGCAAACTGATGATTTCATCTTCTCCTGCTTCCTGCTGGAATTGGTGCCTGCCAGAAGGGATCTGTAGCTGGCATATAGGCAAGCTGTCCTGCTGGCTCTGGAGAAAGGTGTTATGTTGTCTAGCAAAGCAAAGGAAGCAGTGTTGGGAAATATTCACACAGCTGAGTAGCACACGGGATGGGGAGAAGATTGTCCTCCCCAGCATCTGTGCTGCTTCTCACAAGGAGTTAAACAGGGCCTATGGGGTGAGTAGATGGTAGGCTGATTCTCCCTTGAAAGGACTTTATTTCACAGGAAGAAGGGCAGGGAAGAGTAAGAGTTCAACTTTGTTTACCCCAGATTTATTCTGGAGTGTAATGTGTATTGTAAACAACTTTCTTCAGAGGAAACTGTGTGCACGAAACCTGTTCTGTTATTTTCTCTGTTGTTCACATTTAGCCCAAAGTGATGTGAGTTCCCAGTTTTCCCTAAATGTTAATGCTTTTAAAAATAAGCCTAACATGGAATTTCACTTACTGTGGGCTTTGTGTTTGTCACGCAGAGCAAGAGCCACAGCAGAACACGAGCTCTGAATGACCACCCTGAACACAGGCCAGTGTGGTTTTCAGTGCAGAGCCAGAGCAGGAACCTCTAACCCTGAGGGATGGGAGCAAACCTAGGGCTGCTCTCTTGGTCTGGACCCCCCAGTTCCCTTGATGAGGTGCCTGGGCTTTGAGCTGGCTTTGCTCACCCTCCCTCTCTTTGTGGGGTGTCAGTGCTGCAGGGAGGGGAGGGTAGAGACATTCCTTCCTCATGATCCTCCTTTTTGTTGATGCCATTTTTTTGATGCCTGGGAGAGCAACTGCAGCTCCCTCCTGGGACCAAACTCAACATATAGCAAGGTTTCCTTTCCCCCAGTGTCTCTGCTGACCTTTGTTTCACTCAGAGCTGCTGTGTCAACCTTACTGTCCACATGGTTCAGTATGGAACAGGTCCAGTGTGATCTGTATCAAACATGTGGCTCTCCAGCAGATCCTGCATCTGGGGCTTTTCCAACATCCTGCAACATCTTTGGATTTGGGTTTTTGCCCTCTTTGGTCCATGTAGAAGCACAAGAGCTCATTGAAGTCTGAGCACATCACTTTGGCTCTATCTGATGCCAGTATTGGGGAATTTTGGGACACAAGTGGACAGCAGGAGCTCAGCTGGCAAAGAAACCTTTATCCATGCAGTGCAGCAGGCCTTGCATGGCCAGCTAGATCCAGCTGTGGAGGGGACATGGCTAAATCCATTTGTGGAAGTGAAATGGCTAGATCCAGCTGTGGAAGGGACATGGCTAGATCCAGCTGTGGAAGGGATATAGCTAGATCCAGCTGTGGAAGGGATATAGCTAGATCCAGCTATGGAAGGGACGTGGCATCCCTCTGATGTGCCATGGGCAGGTGGCTCCTGCCCAGAGCAGGATGTTGGGTTCATCAGGCATTGGGACAGCAATTCCAGTGTTCCCCAGCCTGGATGGTGAGTGCTATCTCTTGTCTGATCTCAACATTGCTTTTAGCAACTGGCACCAGGGACAAGAGAGGAACAGCCTCCCATGGAGCTGAGCATAAAGAGCAGCCTGTGTGGGATGGAAGGGGCTTGCTCTCTGGCTTGGGAGAGCATGGTGGGGGTGGGAGGTGAAGGAGAGGAGCACTTCTGGCAAGCAGTGACCTTGTCCAAATAAACAAAAGGCTAAAAACAGCCTTTCCTCAGCCCCTTGAGAAACCCTGCAGCAGATGTTGCCAGTGACTGTAGGTCCTTGTAGGGAATCCCATGGATAATCACTGACAGCAGAGAAACATGATTCAAAACCAGAGGAGCCAAAGAATCCTCTTCCATGACCTCTGCTGCCACCCCATGTATTAGATTTGAAGGTAGAGGGCTGGATAACATTACTGTATCTCTGGTTGGTGGTACTCAATCCTCCTCCTCTTCCTCTGGTAGCTTCTAATTAGAAAAAAACCTAAAGAAAACGGCAAGCAACAGATGTTTTTAATCATTAAGATATGAAACTTGACATATGAAACAACATCAACAAAAACTGTCAGCATAACTAACCTTATGGTGGCAATGCGAAGTGTGAAAAGCAGATGCAGACTTTTCCTAATGAGTTCACCTAATTACTTGGGAAATCACATTGCCTGTTGCTTCTCATCACCTTCCCTGCAATCACCTTGAATCTGCTGGCCACTCTTAGCTGACTGTAACCCATGCCTGTCTTCGCTGACTACAACCCATGCCTGTCTTCCATACCTAGTGAGTTACCCAAGGCAGTTTGAAAGTCAGAGGTAAATGGGAACTCCTCCTCACATGAATCACAGGATAGTTTGGGCTGGAAGGCACCTTTAAAAGTCATCTAGTCCAGTCTCCCTCCCCACCACCATGAGCAGAAACACCTCCAACTAGATTACTATGCCAAGAACCCTGCAGAAAGAGTCTGTTTCAGTTGTGCTTACATCATTACAGGAAGCAACTACCATCAGAATAAAGTGGTTCCTGTACATTTATGTTAGGGTAGCGTTAGGGAGTGACAGCAGGAGTTCTGCAAGACCTTCACAACACAACAGCACACTAATCAACACTTTGTGCTGTACTTATGTGGATCAATAAGGACTCCTTCCATAAGAGTGTGTTAGCAAATGGTCCATTTCAGCTCTCCCACTGCACAAACTTCCTTCTCATTGAACAGGAATGGGAACTGATTCTCTCTCAACTTGCCTTGGCCAGGAAACACCACAAATCTGTCAATTGAAGCAAGTTATTCTTTCTTTCTCCTTACCACTTTGTGCTGTACTTATGTGGATCAATAAGGACTCCTTCCATAAGAGTGTGTTAGCAAATGGTCCATTTCAGCTCTCCCACTGCACAAACTTCCTTCTCATTGAACAGGAATGGGAACTGATTCTCTCTCAACTTGCCTTGGCCAGGAAACACCACAAATCTGTCAATTGAAGCAAGTTATTCTTTCTTTCTCCTTACCAAAAGCAAGGTTGGCCTACAAAGCTTAGAACACACTTTTCCCTCTGGATTCCTTGCTGTCCTGCTAATCCCAGTGACTGGTCAGAAACTTTAGCCATGGGGTAACTGGGCCCAGGGATATCACTGCAGAACAAAGTGTATTTTGAAATCTTCTGGCTCTGGTTTTCCTTGAAAGGCTATAAATACTTTTCCCAGGACAAACATTGTCCATGTCTGAGAGCTAACGAGCCCAACAGCTGCTCTGAGGCTGTGCAGCTCTGACACCAGGAAACACTCAGCCATGCCAAAGAGATTTTAACACTCTGATAGAAGAGGTTGAACATGTGTCTAAAATGCAGAGGTTTTCCCACATCTATTTTGTACTTTCAAGGGGAAAAAGTCCTTTCCTGACCCTCTTTGACACTTGGAACTGTCAGGACAGGACCAGCACAGACCATCATCTCTGTCACTGGTGCAAATCCAGCTCTTTCCAACAAAATGTGCTGTGTTTATGGAAGGAAGAGAGTGTAGAGTGTCACAAATATCTCTCCTAGGAAAGTAAAGGTCCACCTGGCATGTGCCACTGATATCCTCTGGCTCTCTGAGCAGCTTTGAGTCCAAAGCACCAGTAAATCCACTGTAACTGGCTGGTTATACTGGGCTTTTGGCTGCTTTGTGCTACCACAGCCATGAAAGGTGTCCTGGCTCATCTGATCTGAAGTACTGAAGAATTTGTAAACAGGATCTAGGAACTGTTTGAAGATTCAAATAACTTTGTCTGTAAATTTGGATCAGCACAAAACAAATGTCCATGATTCACTTCTGGAGAGACATAAACAGGAGACTTAACTGCGTGTCAGGCTTATGTTAGTCAGGAAAAGTGTGCAAAGTGATCCTGCAGTGTGTGTTGCAATCCATAGAATCATAGAAAAGCCTGAGTTGGAAGGAATCATCAAGTCATCACAAGCATCATCTAGTCCAACTCTCTGCCCTGCACAGGACACCCCAACAATTCACCATGTGCCTGAGAGCATTGGCCAAACTCTTCTCTGTTGTGTGAAGGTGAATGAGTGTGCAAAGATGAACATTCTGCATGGAAATTTGCTTCTCAGCCATCCTTTGGGAGGATCACAAGGCCTTTCTTGCAAGAGTTTTGCCCACCAGTGCTCCTCAAACTGCAAACTCCACCCAGGGCTGCAAGCAAAATGCAGTTGCACCTCATTGTACACAACCATGAGAGTAAAAGCTGTTATTTGGTGGATCTCAAACCCATATCTGATCCTGGTTCCTGCATGAATATAGAAAAGCCTCTCTGCCTCTGTCTGGACTCCTGGCACCCCTGAGAGCAGCAGCAGTTGCATTCAAGGACAGTGTGAACCCTTGAATTCCTGATCTGGGGCTGTGGGAATCATTCCTGTCCCCTGATGCCTGACTCATGTTGACTTAAACCAAGTGACTTCGAGTTCAAGCCCAAGTTGTGAACAGGACCTTTCCATTCATGTTCCCAGTGAGCCTGTGTCTTCTGAAAGAGAAAAACAAATAAACTAGGTCAGTTGAACACAGTAAATAGTTTTGTCTCTTGTTCTGGGCTTAAGAAAAGTCCCAGTTGCTTAAGTGAAAATTGCTGTGACTTAGAGAAATGTGTCCCAAGGCTCCTCTTCTGTTTGTCTGTCTGTCATTAATCACTGGAAAAGCTTTTCCCTAGGAAATGCTGGTCAGTTTGCTTTTAGTAGCTCCAAGCTGGATACTGATGTGATTCCTCCTCTGCCTGCATCTGGCAGGAGCCTGAAGGAAGTGGAGTGACTCGGGATTTATAGCTGTGTGAACGAGAGCAGAGAAGATCCTCTGAAGCCTTCTGTGTTCTACAGCATCTGGAGAACATCACAGATTTATGAAAGCAACCAAATGTATAGTGATAACTGCTCTGACATCCCAGTCATGACATTCCTTCTAACAGAGAGACTGGGCAAGGGTGGGAAGAGAACAAAAGCAGTGGGGGGTAAAGGGATTGAGCAATGTGGCCTTCATATGCTCAGAGAAATGGGCAGGAGACACTGTTTGTGCTGGGTTTTCCCTGCTCTTGGCCTCTTGGATTCAGTGGAATGACTCCTGACTTTCACCCATTCAAGTGGAACAGGATCACTGCCTTTTCCTTCAGCAAAACAAACATTTGTTACTTGGGAAAAAAGGCAGAGGAATCCGAAAATGTGACCCACAGCTGGGCAGAAATTCTCAGTAATGCAAGAATTTGGGTTTCTTCAGCCTGTAAACAAAGGAGGAGCCTGTGGAGGGACTGTGGGATTAGTTCCACAGGGGTAGCAGAAGGACAGGTTCTGCAGAGAACTGAGGATTCATCCTGCCCTGGTCACAGCAGCTCCAGGGATATCCAGTGGGAACAGGAGCAGGATGCTCTAACAGAGGAGAGAGTTGAGCCTTGGGAATGCTGACAGCAGCTTCTCTCCTGACCCTGAGCCCTCAGGCAGGCCAAGACCTTGATCAAAACAGCCCCAACTGCCAGCAGAGATGCAGTGCTGAGCTGAAGGTGGTTGGGGGTCTCCAGATGCAAACAAATGCTAGCAATCGTTTCCAGAAGCATCCTGAGCACCAAGAGCCAAAGGGAATTGAGGTCAGATGCTCAGCTGGTGTAAACTGGTGTGGTCCTCCCAGGCCCTACCTCTGATCCATGTCTTCTAGCTCTCTCCAGACCTCAGGTTCCCATAGCTCTCAGGAGGAAACTCCAGATTTCCTGATAGCAGTTTTGCCTTCCTTCCCTTCTCAAATACTATTCTCAACTGGTGATTTAGCCCAAGAAGAGCTGCAGAGCTCGTGACTCTGGAGAACCCAGAGCAGCTTCCCTCCAGCAAGGGAGAGGAACCTGCACAGTCACACACACACACTGCTCACCAAGCACAGTCCATTAAACTCAGCATGAACTCCAGGCCCAGCCATAACTCAGGATATTTATGGAGTGAATATCTTCCTGTAAGGATGTGGGAGGGTGATACAAGCACTGTAGAGCCTTGACCCTCCCACACATCCACTCATCTCTCATATGCACATTTTTACAACTATTTCACTTATCTGGGACTGGAATAGCAGGGTCAGATTGTGGCTGTCTCTCCATTCTGCAAGGAAAGGACAGGAGAAACTTTTTCATCCTCACTCCCATGCCCTAGGGAGAGCCCCTGACTCATGGCTGTGTTGCAGGGATCAGATTGGAGCCAAGCCCAAGTGGCTCTTATTTACCTACAATCTGTTTTGTGCACCTCTGTTGCCAGATGACATCATGCTGCTGAGGGTGAAACGATTTAAACTACAGAGCTGAAAATGGTTGGTTCAAATAACTTCCTTAAAACAGCAACAACAGCAGCCTGAGGCTTTGGAAAACTGATTTGAAGATGCCTATTTTTGCATCTCTGGGGTCAAATGGTCTAAATTGTAAAAGCTTGAGGAGTCTGTCAGGGGTTGCTGTACAGGATTTAAAGGATGGGATGGCAAAAGCTAAACTGCAAAGGAAGGCTCTGAGTTTAAAGTGGTATAAGCAGGATTTAACAGTACCTCTGTAACTCTGCATCAAATGATACAAAAACCTTCCACTACGAGCTAATAAAGCTGTCACCTCTGAGTACATTCTGGGGAAGGCAGCCAGGGGAATTGTATAGGACAAGGGAGGAGAGAAACAGCACAGATCACTCAGCACAGACAGGAGTGGGTGAGAACTGCTGTGCTCAAGGCACTGACTCTGCTCATGTACAGCTCTGCTAGAGACCTCACACAGGTTGTATCTGCTGAAACATTTCATCTTCCTCAGCTTATGTGAGTTTGGTCTGCCTGAAGACAGTGATGGCTGTAAACACTGACTATTTCCTCATCGATGTGTGTAAAATCATCTCATTCCTGTAACAAGGCTCTTCCTGGAGCTTAGTTGTCTTTTCTTCAACACTTGTGATGTGGAACTTCTGAAAGAATCTATTAGTAAGGAAACAAAAGAAGAAATCATAGTGACACCTCATGTGTCTGTAACAAGAGCAACAAAGAATTAAGAACATGTAAATGAAATCTCCACACTTAACATTTCCCAAATTATGGTTCATCAGTTTGGTCTTTGGTCTGTGCAGCCCTTTGGAGGAAGATACTGCTCTTTATTCAGCAGGTTCTCAGCTGATTTCAGAGATGTCTGTGTTACTTTCCAAGGTTAGCAGTTCCTCAGTGGGAGAAGCCTTTGCCTCTCTGGAGGTGTTAGCCCTTGGTTAAGGCTGGTTCACAATCACATCCCTGAGGGCTGAAAGCTAATCAAGGATGTGTCCTGAGATTCCTTTGCCCAGGAAAGGCTGATGGCACAGCACTGCCTGGCTGAACCTGGGGACCACACTGACCTGCCCCTCTCTTTTGGTCTCTGGATTCTGCTCTTCTTCTCTGTCCTCTGCCTTGGGATGGGCTGCAGGAGGACCAGATGACTTGTGGGTCCTTCCAACCTACATCACTCTCTGGCTCCCTATAATGAGCTGGAATTGTTCCCAAACCTGAATGGGAAAGGTGTGGGCAGGCTCCTGTTGGAATCCCAAATCCTTAGTGAGAGCCACACATCAGTCCTGGTAGGGTACCCACCCCTGCAGGTCCTCCCAGCCTGGCAGAGCTCAGGGACCTGTTGTTGCCTGTTGGGGCTGATGAGATGTGCAGCTGGTATAAATTAGGGAAGACTTACTGATGTCAGCAGAGCTGTTCTGTCTGAGGGGATGAGTCCTGGATTTTAGGGCAGAGAGCTTAGGTGATGCCAGACATCCCTGGATGGGATCCAGTGGAGGATTCTCCCTTGCACCCTTTTGGATGTGACTGTGTACTCAGAGGCACTAGGGGAAGCTCCTGCTCATGGTGGCAGTGGCGACTTCTTCAGGGAGTGGCAGATCCCACTGCCTATAAAACGGGATGAGAAAACTCAGTGATTGTAGGCAGAACTGGTAAGGTTATGCCATAGTCCATAACTAGAGAGACCTCCCTTAGTCCCTTCTCTGCCCCAAGCTGTGTTACCTTGAGCTACCTTGAGCACATCCTTTTGTGTCTGCTCTGTGCAGGTGTTGTGAGGACCAAACCCCAGAGGACACAGAGTACTGATCAGAGATGTCAGAACTGTGCAGCACAGGAGGCCTCCTTAAATGAGCCTGCCCAAGGCCACCTTAAACATGCTCTCCCTCCCTGCACTTTTCCTTCAGGATAATTAAGCATGCAGTAAGTTAAGAAGTGGAAAAACCCACGGCAGCATCTATTTCACAGGTGGGTGCAGCTGCCTCTTTCCTCCCAGGGCTGTTCTCCTGCAGCTCTGTGCAAGTCTGTGCCTTGGCACAAATGCTCCTGGTCCTGGTGGTGACTCACACTTGTATCTAAACATCCAAATTTTGCAGTTGTTAAGGGTTTCAGGAGATTGCTTTGATATTACAGCACAGTCTTGTTGATGGATATCTTTGGAAGTGTTGAGTTTCTCACTGTTGGCCTGTGCTGAAATGAGGAGCCCATCAATTGATCACTGGGGTTTGGTGTCTTTCCTGGGATCCCCTCAGGTTCCTTTGGCTGCACTCTGGTACTGCATCCTGCCAAGATCAGGCTCCAGAGGGGCAGTTATTCCTTTCCCAGAAGAGGATGTGTTCTCTTTCTGTCCTGCTCAGGGTCTGAGCACTGTCTCCTTCTGAACTTGTGATGCCAAGACTGTTTTTCTATACTTCCTTCCTTCACAAGGACACCAGCAGCCACCTCACCCATCCCAAGTGTCACAGCCCCTAATGAGCAGAGGCACTTGGGTCACCTGTCAGGGTGAATCCAGCAGGCAGCAGTGGTTGGGAATCGACCAAGGAAATGGAATAATTGTGTTCCTGAGTTAGGTGAACCTCACCATCTGTGCTGGGCCAGGGTTAGTTTTGATACCATCAGGGAGCTCCAGATGGGAGTGAGAGCCTGTGATCCACTCCAGCAGTGACTTTTGCCAAGGCTGTTGAGCTGTGAGAACACAAACCTTCCTGCAAGAGCCACCAGCATGTCCTGGGGGTGGCTAAGCAGCTCTGGGACAGCTCTGAAGTCACTGAGGACTGGGTGAGCACAATTCCTCATACCATGCTGCTTGTTCTTGGCTTCAGCAGGCAGAATGCCATGGGAAGATATTCCACTGAGCCAAAAATCTGAGTGTGTGCTTGCCTTGATTTTATTCTTTGGCCTGACATGATTTTTAGCAATTATCTAAATGTCTTCTTTTTTAATTACTATAAATTCAGGGAAGCTACAGGTTGGGCACAGTGAGTGAACCCAGAGGAACATAACAAGGTGAATTAAACACCCAGTATTCTTTGCTTGGGGGAGATTTTAAGCAGGGCTGACATCTTTATCCCTTCACTTGAGGCAGCTCAGGCAAAAGGAAAAGATACAAATTGGTGCTAACTTGGGTGTTTCCTGCCTTTGATCATGCTGAGTCACTCAACCTTCATGTTCTTCTTTTACTTTTTGGCATGTCCAGTGGGGTGAACAGTTCAGCTCCCAGCACAAAGGGTACTTCTGGTTGTCCCAGTGCCCTAAGAAAACCTTGGATCATGGGTGTAGGGAGCTCCCAAAATCCAAGATTCTCCAGCTGATGATTGTTCTTCACATCCTGATGCTTCTATAAGGTGGTTTGAAGGATGAGCAGGATTGAACTCAGTATATCTCGTGAGACCCACCTGGAATACTGCACACAGTTCTGGTGTCCTCAGCATAAGAAGGACGTGAAACTGTTGGAGCAAGTCTAGAGGAGACCACGAAGTTGCTAAGAGAACTGGAGCATCTCCCCTGTGAGGACAGGCTGAGGGAGTTGGGGCTGTTCAGCCTGGAGAAGAGAAGACTCTGTGGAGACCTCAGAGCAACTGTTCAATATCTGAAAGGGCTACAAGGAGCCAGAGAGGGACTGTGTGTTAGGAACTGCAGTGATAGGACAAGGGGTAACGGGTTCAAACTGAAGGAGGGAAAGTCTAGGTTGGGTGTGAGAAAAATATTTTTCTCTGTGAGGGTGGTGGAGACACTGGCACAGGTTGCCCAGGGATGTGGTTGCCCAGGGATGCTGGTGGTGTTCAATCCAGGCTGGATGAGCCTTGAGCCACCTGATCTAGTGAGGAGGTATCCCTGCCCAGGGCAGGGGGTTGGGAGTAGACCATCTATAAGGTCCATTCCAACGCTTAAATTCTATGAAAATTCTAAGTTTTACTTCTGCTGCTCTGGGAAGGTGGAAGCATTCAGGTGGATGGTGATGAGCAGCTTGGAAAGGATGTTTTATAATCGAATTATTCTTTACCTTTGTGGTAGGTTGAAAACTTAATCAGCCATCATAATGCTGGTTTAGTGCTGAATATTCCCCACAGAACTCCTGACAGGTGAGTGAGCATTAGGAATTTGGTTGAACAGTTCATCCAAGGTCCTGTAGCAGGTTTGTGTTAAAGCAGAGTTGGGAATATCATGGTTCAAGGTGCAACTGCTGCTGCTTATAGAATCCCAGAATGGTTTGGATTGGAAGGGACATTAAAGTCCATCTTGTTCCACTCCCTGCCATGGGCAGGGATACCTTTCTCTAGCCCTGGTTGCTCCAAGCTGCATTCAGCCTGGCCTTGAGTATTTCCAGGGATGGAGCAGCCACAGCTTCTCTGGGCAACCTGTGCCAGTG
>NW_008681034.1:6940-9201 GCF_000695815.1 Acanthisitta chloris | reverse complement strand
TTTCAGCTAAAGCCATTCTTGCCCTATCACTGGACAAAGGGAGATGTCTTAGACAAGGAGCAATGGATTGAGTCACATCACACACTGCCTTTTGACAAAGCCACACACATGACATCTTCAGATGCCCTGTAGGGTCAGAATTCAGCTGGGGTTTGCATTCTTGCTGTGTGAGAAAATGAGAGCAGAGGTGTGCAGCACTTTATCCCTGTCTTATTGACAAGCAGCAGAAGAATGTCCTGGGAAATGTGAGCAGCTAATTTTAGGTGACAACATAGTTCAGGGTGCCAAGCCCTCCAAAAGGGGAAGGAATGTATCTCCAGCCAGACTGCCTGTAGCTCTGAGCTGCCTGAGGGCACTGGATGTTTATGCCACCTCCAGAACATAAAACCTTTTGTGTGCAGACATAATCCTCTGTTGTGACATGAGCAGAGGTGGCTGCTGTGGAAGTGCTTGTGAAATCCCTGTTTTAGGGAAGAGGAGAAGAAGGTGCAGCTGGGGTGGTTTGCACTGTGCTAATGCTCTTCAGCCCCAAATCCCAAAGGGCTTTCCAAGTGCTAATTAGTTAAGAGTCAGAGTTGTCTGTTTCCAGCAGTGGACACACAGGGAGTGTGGAGACTGACCGGGTGCTGCCCAGGGACTTGGAAGGACCTGAAGGAATCGCAGGGCTTGATTCCCAGCTAAGCTGCTCTTCCCTTGGAGGCAGGCAGGAAGGAGGCTGAGTCTAAATGATTTAAGTGACTATACACTCCCTGTATTTTTCTTCATCTTCTGTCCTGCTTCCCAGCACGCAGCTGGGATGTGGTGGGGCTGGATGGCACTTGGCCCAAAGCAAGTACCACTCCTATCCTGGAAAGCTCCCCGACTCCGAGGCACAACTCCATCCTTTTCAGGCCACTCATGTGCAGCACAAAGTGAGGTTCCTGTCTGGTACCCAACCTGCTCTGTCCCTCCCCCGGCCAGAGGACTAAGAGTGCCCTCTGCTGCACTCCTCCTCCTCCTCCTTCCATGGCAGAGCTCCACGTGCTCTTTGGGAATCAACAAAACGAGTCTTTAGTACAGAAACAACTCTTTTTTTAATGCTGAAGGTCTGTTGTGCTGCCATGCAGGAGCCTGGTGCTGTGTTCCAGCAGCGAACAGAAAAGATGATGCCCCGAGATAAGGATGTGTGAGATCCTGCATCAATCAAGGCACAAACAAAGCCCTTTGGGGAACTCCTTTATCAACGATCCTCATCCTGGGGCTTTGCACTGCCGTGTAGAACAAGCAGCTCCTCGTGCAGTTCTGCTCATCAGGCTGTGATTCCCCGGAGCTGGCAGATGATCACAGTCACAGGTGGTACCTGACAGCACCGACCTCCTCATCCCTCCCTCCTGCTCAAACACTGAGCACCACAAAGCTCTGCTTATTCCCCCTCAACCCTTGCAGCTGCCAGGGAAGGGCTGCAGGTAGGCAAAGGGAGGCTCTGTCAGGAAAGCTGTGCCAGACTTCACACTCCAGGAGGCAGAACGAGGAAAAAAATTAGGAATCAATAATCCAGCTTTTACTGCGATTTGATTTTTACCCATTTGGACTGTACCCAAGCTACAGGCAAGAGGTGACAGCCCCATAACCGCAGCGGCCGCAGGAATCTGCTTGTGTTCCTTGGAATTTGGGCATTTTTTTCCCTTGCACCCATTTGGGCTTGGCTCCAGCCTCTCACTCCTCGCGTCCCGCCCCCTCCAGTGGGTATTTAAGGAGCAGCTGGAGCGCAACTTGCTCCAAAGAGACGAGAAACTGGGAAGGAGCAGTGAGTCAGCTTGGATCGCTCCTCTGCGCTCGGGATGTCTGGAAACCTGGGGACAGTGACCCGCACTCTGCTGCTGCTGCTGCTCTGCCCCGGCTGGGTACGTACAGCCCCGCGGTGGCTCTGCCTGAGCTCTGCAGCTTCTTGCTTCGATGCATGCGAGGGCTTTGCTCCAGCAGCTCTCCCCGGCTGCCACCTGCCCCCCGAAGCTCCCAGGGAAGTCGGGCTGGGAGCAGAGCAATGCAAATGTGCTGTGTAACTCAACCACGCTGGGAGCTGCTCAGTGTAGCACCTGTCACCCGCGGATCCCAGAGCTCCTAGCAAAGGGGAACGGATTGAGTTTCATTCCTTGGAGCCAAGGCTCAGTCCTGGTTTACAAGAGGGAGAAGTGAACAGAGAGAGGGGAAGTCAATGAGTTTGTAGCACTGTGAGGGGTAACAGTATCCCAGTTCTTCCCATCATCATCTTAGCTGCTGCT
>NW_008681034.1:4791-6929 GCF_000695815.1 Acanthisitta chloris | reverse complement strand
CCCATGTATTCCCAAAACTAATGATCCCAAGGGGAAAATGAAGCTGCAGCTGCTCCAGAGCAGGATTTGTGCCTGTTTTTCTGTTAATACAAGTGCTTGAGAGAGCAGCTGATTCCGCTTAGGATGTTTGTGTGCTGTTCCCGTGCCAGCACGAGCAGGAATCTTGCTGCAGACATTGATGGCTCTAAATTGCTTTAAGTGCCTTTTGGATCTGTGGAGCAATCAGGTTCACAGAGCTCCTTGCAGGGTCTGTTGTGCTGAGAGAGGCATTGAACTCCTGCTTGGTGAGGTCTGTTGGATTGCTCCTGGCAGTGCTTGGTGTGTGCCAGCCCTTTCCTGCCAGGAAGGTGTCCTGGGCTGGGATCTAAGGATAACTGCTGCTGTTTGGTGTCTTGGTTCTTGCACGGGTTCAGCTTTGCCAGCATCGTGTAGGTCATATAAACAACAGCAGTGAAACCCACCCTTGGTTATCACCCTGAGATATGTCATTTTCCCTAAAGCTGCCAAATGCCTAAAAAATGGGAGTTTTGGCTTTCATTAAGCTCTGAGTTCATGGTTGGACTCAATGACCTTGGAGGTCTTTTCCAGCCTTAATGATGCTGTGATTTTCCTGATGGTGCCACAGACCTGCTGCACTGGTGGGAGCCCATGTCTTCCTGAAGGTGCAGGGGGAAGAGGTTTGCAGGAAGAACACTCACTTTTTCTTACCCCCCAGGTAACTGGGTTTGGTGCTGGCAGCTGGGAGAGAGCTTGTCTTGTCTTGTCAGCTGAGCAGATGGGACCTGGGAGTCAGAGGTGGAGAACATGATGGAGCAGAGACAGGGAATCCTCTTGTCAAAGCATTGGCACTCCCGTGGTGGTTTGGCCATGGCTCAGGGGTCCTGGGAGTGGCAGCTGCACACAGGTGTTTGTGATGGATATGAGAGCTGCCAGCAAATCCAGGAGCAGAGAGAGCTGACATTCCAGGCTTTAGAACTTTCTGAAACCCATAGCCTTGATCTCTGGCACTGGTTCTGTTCTGCTGCTCTCAGAGTTCACAGAAATGCTCTGCCAACCTCAACAGAAACAAGGTCAAGGCTACAGTGAATTTAGAGTCAGAATCCTGCTCAGTGAAAGTAGAAGTGAGTTTTGGGACAGCAGAGGGAAGAAAATGAAATGTTCTCTGAGCTGAATCCCTCTGGACCCAGGGCTGTGGCAGGTTGTGTGGAAATGTTGGGCTTTGTGTTACGTTTGGGGCTTCAGCAAAGCCCTGAATGCCTGTTCTGGCAGATCTTGGGGACAGTTTGGACCGTCTCCACACTGTATTGAAACAGCTCCTGGAAGCAAGGAGTTGCTTCTAGAAAAGGATGCAGGGTAGAGGGTGCTCCATGCAAATGCAATATAATCCACTCTTTAGCCTAGCTGAAAGAAGATCTAAGTAATGGAGGACTCAAGGTTCAGTGTTGACTTTCTCCCAGCTGTTCCCAACTCAAGAGGTTCCCCTGCCCAGGCAGTTTTACAGTGCTCACTGTTGGGTGTGCATAAGACACAACTGATTTCAGCTCCTTCCCTCCTCTCCCAGGCCTGGGAGAGCACCAGGAGTTATAAATAGCACAGGCTGACTTTGCTCAGCTATAAAACCAGCAACCACAAGCTCCAACACCCCTTGGGCAATGGGGAGATGCAGAGCTGAGTTGACTAGTGGGAACAACTTTTGGAGTATTGGAAATGGCCCTGAAAATTGGGATGACTTGTGCTTTTGAACTATGGGCTGGGGGAGGTAAGGCAGAGTGAGGGGGTCCAAGGGCATCCCCCAGGTCTCTGATTTGAACCCAGATATTCTTGTGCTGCAAAGTAGCTGAGATACAATGAGGAAGTGAAGCTGCTGTGAGCAGAGGTGAAAGCAGGTTTCTGTGGGTGAGTTATTAAGGAAATAATCAGCACCAGCAATGATTAATGAGGGAGAGAAAGAAAACACATAGAAACATGAAATGGTTTGGGTTGGAAGGGAGCTTAAGGCTCATATTTTTCCAATCCCCTGCTGTGAGCAGGGACACCTCCCACTAGCCCAGGTTACTCCAAACCCCATCCAACCTGGCCTTGACCACTTCCAGGGATGGGACAACTCAGTTGGGTTTAATTCTGTTGTGCTCTGTTAT
>NW_008681034.1:4379-4742 GCF_000695815.1 Acanthisitta chloris | reverse complement strand
TATTTTGAGAGTGGTTCTTTCTATGGCCTGTGGCTGACACTGCGTTGGAAAATGTTTGTTGCCATTATTTTTTCTTAAGTGCATGGATTGAATCTCAATATAGATGCTGTGTTAGGAATGCTTTGCCTCCTGTGTGATCTCACGTACCCCCCACCCACTCAGCCATGGCTGAATAACAGTTCCCTTGGCAGTTGCCTACAGGAAAAACAGTAGGGAAGATTTCTGTGGTTTTAGTGTCTTTTAATGCACTTCAGCAGTTGGGAATTGAGTCCTGTGACATGCCAGGGAGCAGCTCCAGGACTGCCAGCTGGGAACAGCTGGGCTGCAGGCAGGGGAGGCTTGTTTCCAAAATACTTTGTGCTA
>NW_008681034.1:0-4359 GCF_000695815.1 Acanthisitta chloris | reverse complement strand
TGCTGAGTAGGGTGAGACTCTGGGAAGACTCACCCGAGGGAATAGCTGGAGCTGTGTCAGTGGAGGGTTAGGCTGGAAAATAGGGAAAGGTTCTTCCCCCAGAGGTGTTTGGGCACTGAACAGCTCCCCAGGGCAGTGGTCACAGCCCCAAGGCTGACAGAGCTCTAGGAGTGTTTGGCCAATGCTCTCAGGCCCAGGGTGGATTGTTGGGGTGTCCTGTGCAGGGACAGGAGTTGGACTGATGATCCTTGTGGGTCCAACTCAAGGTACTCTAAGATTTAATGACTCTGAGGAAAGGTTTCTTCCAGTCTAAGGTACTCTAAGATTTAATGACTCTGAAGAAAGGTTTCTCCCAATCCCAGTCCTCCCCCATGCTGTGATGGGTGTTAACAGCTCTAGGAAGCAGTTGGCACCTTCTGACCCCACATGAGCTCAAGTCAGAGCAACAGTCATAACAGCTGGAAAAGCTTTCCTGCTGTTATTGGTGGAAAACATAATATCCATGGAAGCTGTTTCACAAGCAAGGGCTGGATGGGATGTGACAAGTGCAAACAGCCACAGCAAGGTGGTTTTGACCTCTGTTCAGGTGTGTGTCCCCTTCCCTGGCTGCTCTCAGGCTTTTCCTGGCTCGGCAGCCTCTCTCCTGGGGTGACAGTGGAGCTGGGAAGGGTCTGGATGCTTCCCTGTTCACCCAGCTCAGAGCAGTGCTGGATCCCAAAGTGTTTTGGTGGCATCATCCACATCTCAGGGTTGTGTCAGCCCTGGGTGGGAGCTGACACAGAGGGAAAGGAGAGGGCACATCTCTGGGGATGATGAAGGAAGTGTGAGATCCAGGGGACAAAATGGGACTCAGGAGCTGTTGAATCAGTTTTCACTGTCCCCACAGTCCTGTTACTGTGCACCTCCTTTTCTAGCTCTGACTGGGTCTGATGCTGCTGCTGCAGAGGCTTTGATGTTTGTCCTGTAAGAGCTGGAATTGCTTGCTGTTAATAATTACTGGTTTATTGCTTTCAGGGAAGTGGGGGGTGAGCTGTGCATGGGACTCTGAGCTACTGCTTGTCCTGTTTGTTTTGGCTGTGTTGCCAGAGGCATCTTTTATTTTTTTTTTTCTTCCCTTGAGCTCCAGATTAATTAGGGATGAGGAGAAGATGATTCCAGGGGAGCTGCATGCACCCCTCTGCAGCAGGGCTCTCCCTCCTCTTGCTGGGGTGTCTGTGCTTGCAGCAGAGCTGTGTTTTGCCTTTCCCTGCTTGGTTGCCTGGTGGGAGACTCATTCTCTCCGTGGCTTTTTGCCCTCCAGGTAGAACCACAGGCCTGCACATACCCATGCCAGTGTCCCTCCCAGCCTCTGCAGTGCCCTGCTGGCACCAGCCACGTGTTGGATGCCTGTGGCTGCTGCAAGGTGTGTGCCAGGCAGCTGGGAGAGCTCTGCTCCCTGCAGAAACCCTGTGACCACCACAAGGGACTCTACTGCGACTTCTCCAGAATGCAAAGAGGCAGTGGCATCTGCCTAGGTGAGAGCTTTATGTTCTGTTCTTGTCTGGTTTCCTCTAGCCCTCCCAGAATACCCATCAGAATTTTCTTGGTGCTTCATCCAGTGCTGTGTTGGAAGATCAGTGCCAGCCCTGGGAGCTAACAGACCCACTGGTACCAATGCACACACAGCTGCTTCCTGCAGCTCCAAAGGCTGTTTCCAGGGGCATGACTGGGGCTGTGGGACTCTGCTGGGACATCCTCAGAGGACATGCCCCAGCCCTGTGGTGCCTGTGGGTATATAGCAGCAATCTGGGCTCTTACTGGAAGTCCTTTTTCTTGGAATATCCCACCCCAAATCCCTCTGCCTTGCACTGGGGATGAGTTTTCTGCACTTTGCTGTTTCTGTGTGAGAGGCAAAGTGTATTTCTGGCTGGAGAGTGTGGGTGGGAAGAGCTGAACAGCTCCTTCACCACATTGTGTCTGTGTGGAGCATGACAATTCCTCAGCCAGGTAAACACAAATGCAGAAGCTTTTTTTCTCTCCTGGTGCCTCTTTTTCAGCCAGGAGAGAAAAATCTTTTTGATTTTAGTTTGTTATTTAGCAGCTATTTTTAAAGCAGGCAAAACTGGGTTTGGTCTAGAGGAAAAAAAAAAGGAAGTATTTCCTCAATCTCCTGTTCTTTGCTTAAAAACAAGACTCCTCTGCCCCATTTCTGCCAGGACTTGACCTTTCCTTTTTGATTCAAGCTTTCAAAATAGTCAGGAAGACCTGAGGGCTGCCAGGCTGGTGTGAGCATTTAGGGAAGCTTTTGGCCACAGCACAGGACATCTCTGGGAGTACTCCAGCACCAACCTGAGACAGAGTCAGAGAATCATGGAATGGTTTGGCTTGGAAAGGACCTGAAAGATCATCCTGTTCCACCCCTTCTATGGGCAGGGCCTCCTTCCACTAGCCCAGGTGGCTCCAAGCCCCATCCAACCTGGCCTGGAACCTTCCCAGAAATGGAGCAGCCACAGCTGCTCTGGGCAACCTGTGCCAGTGTCTCACCACTCTCAAATTCCCTCCCAATATCCCATGTTACCTTCCCTCTGGCACTCCAGGCCCTTGTTCAAATGAACCTAACTTCTAAGTTGCTTTGTCCTTTTGAGAAGTCTTTCTAAGTTGTTTCATTTCCCTCCTCCAGTTCTTGGGATCTTTAGGAGCTCCTGGTACTTTCTGTAGGCATTGAGACCCCTGAGAGCTAAAGTTTAATAAGGTGAAGGTAGGTGTGGTAACACCCAGCAGGTGTGAGATGCAGACTGCCTCGTTCCCACTGGGAGTGAGACCTTGGAGTACCCAATGGGTAACACAGTGTGGGTGGGGGCAAGGAGCTGGCAGAGCTGTGGTGCCTGGAGCAGCTTGTGGAGCTTTGCCATACTCCTTGAGGAAAAGGGCAAAAGTCTCTTTGGCTGGACTGTGTGTTTGGGGGTGGGTGGTGGTGGCAGTGCCAGGCAGAGCTAGGGAATAAAGATCTGCCTCACTCGTTTTGGTGATTGCAGGAAAGTGAGGTCCTGGAGGGGAACAAAGGGCATGACACAACGATTGAGTTTGAAAACAGAATCAACTCCCAGAGTGAGCTGCAATTCCTTGGGTGGGGAGGGAGGAGAGGGAACAGCAAGATCCATTCAGCAGGGAGGGAAATGCTTTCAGGCTGGAAAACAGAGAAAGAGGGTTTAAAAATAAGCCTGAATGGTTGTGTGGAGGGAGGGTGGATGATGCCTTCTGCTCTGGTGGAAAAAGTGAGGATTTTGAAATTTCTAAGTAGGAGCACAGGAGTATTTTTATCCCAATGGTATTGGAAAGAGTTGCAAGTTGAGATGCTGCTCTGGGTAGGAACAGCCTGTGGAAGGATTTGTGTCCCCTCAAGGACTAGGTGGGATGGAAAGAGGCTCTCGCTCCTTGTTTGATCCAAAGACTTTCTGTCTGACACAGTGTCCCACGGGTGAGCAGGATTAAGGGGAAAATAGATCAGGTTTCCTGGGAAGCCTCTGTAAGCAGAGAAGAATCCTTCATTTTGGGAGCTTCCCAACAGAGGTTTGCATGGATTTTTGGGGTGTTTTTTTCAAGGATCAGGATTGCAGAAAGCAGCAGCTGATCTGCTTTCAACGTATTTGTCGGTGACATGGACAGTGGATTGAGTCACCCTCAGCAAGTTCAGTGACCACACCAAGTGTGTGGGGCAGTCACAGCTGGAGGGAAGGGCTGAGATATCCAGAGTGACCTTGACAGGCTTGAGAGGTGGAACAATGCAAACCTCATGAAGTTGAACAAAATGAAGTGTGAGGTCCTACATCTGGGCCATGGCAATCCCAGACACAGCTACAGGTTGAGTGGGGAAGGAATTGAAACCAGCAGTGAGGAGAAAGACTTGGGAGTGACAGTGGATGAGAAGCTCCCCATGAGCTGCAGTGTGAGCTCAGCCCAGAAACCAATGGAATCCTGGGCTGCATCCACAGGAGTGTGGGCAGCAGGGCAAAAGAGGTGATTCTTCCCCTCTGCTCTGCTCTGGTGAGACCCACATGGAATACTGCACACAGTTCTGGTGTCCTCAGCGTAAGAAGGACATGGAACTGTTGGAGCAAGTCCAGAGGAGGCCACAAAGTTGATTAGAGGACTAGAACATCTCCCCTGTGAGGACAGGCTGAGGGAGTTGGGGCTGTTCAGGAGAAGGCTGTGTGGAGACCTCAGAGCAACTTTTCAATCTCTGAAGGGCCTACAAGGAGCTGGAGAGGGACTGTGTGTTAGGAACTGCAGTGATAGGACAAGGGGTATCATATTCAAACTGAAGGAGGGAAAGCCTAGGTTGGGTGTGAGAAGAATATTTTTCCCTGTGAGGGTGGTGAG
>NW_008681033.1:0-17503 GCF_000695815.1 Acanthisitta chloris | reverse complement strand
GTGCTGACAGCAGCGCTGTGCCGGGAGCCGGGCACGCGGGGCCGGGGGAAACGCTTAGCCCACTTATCTTCCGATGTACACCTACAATTTTCCCTTTCAATCTCCTTCCAATCCCACGTGAGTTACTAATATAGGACACGCAACGGGGCTTCTCCCCGCCTGGCCTATCCTCATCTATTTGACTAATTAGCTCGGTTTCGCTGGGGGGGGTAGAGAGGAGGAGAAGGGATGAAATGGGAGGGGGAGTCTTGTCCAAAATCCACACTTCGGCTCCATCTTCTATAACCCCTAAACCGGTCAAGCTGAGCGCAGCTCTGCTGATGCTGTCCGGACCCACTGTGGTGCTCGGTGGCTCTAATGCCATACATCCAGTGCCCTGCAAAACTGGGCGGGCACACTGGTCCCTTCTCGCCCGCCCTACCGAAATACCTGTCCGCAGCAGCAGCCCTGCAGGCGCCGGGGCAGTATTGGCTCTGCTCTGGGGAAGTTACAGCCGCCAGCAGGCCATCGAGGGGACAGGGACAAAGAACACAGGGTACCAATTTGTTTTCCTCCTGCTCCCTCCTGCAGCCTGTCCCTGCAGCAGGTCTGGGACAGACAGGGGGTTTGGGGATGTCTCCCCTTGGGAAGGTGTCCCTGTCCTCCCAGCACTGAACGCCATCAACACCAAACTACCTGCAGCCGGACCTGTGGCATCTGAGAAGCTTTATGAGTTGCTCGTCAGGGAATGAGTGGTTAATTACCATGTGCCACTGCTGTTAACCTCTGCAAATAAGTCTAATTATCACAGATTAATGAACAGAGCGCAGGCACATCCAAGGAGCTGTCGCTGAGGGTCTTTTTGGGGCCACATTTCATTATCTTTCCAAACGTTGCCATCCTGCCTCCCACACCGTCCCCCCCAGCCATGTGCCCTGCTGATGCTCCAGCTGGTCCCCGAGAGATGTGGCTGCACAGCTCCCTCACACCGCAGCAGTGGAGGAACCCCAGGGGGTGTGCTGGGAGAGGCATGAAATCAGGGGTCTGACAGCTCCCAGGGCTTGTCCCACAGACATCAGCATGGCCCTACAAGGCTGCTCACACATCAGGGCCAGCTCATTGCACAATGCTATGGGGAGCCCTGTGATGTCTGGGTTGTGCCTACCCCAGAGGCCCTAGCTTTTGTGGGTATATATTCAGGCAAGATTCTCCTGTCTCTTCTGGGAAAAAAATAGAAAAACTAAAGCATGTCATTAGCTTTTGTGGTCGCAGGGAAAAGCTCAAGTGAATCTCACAGGCTGAGAAAGCAGACAAAGGGAAAACAGACCACGGTTATTGATTTTTGTTTCTAAAAGCCTCCTCCTTCCTCACCGCTGCCTTACAAGAGCCTGTGGCTGGGCAGAAGGGGGGTCCTGGCACCTGCCATGGGATGAGCAGCGGTGTGGGCAGCCACCTTGCAGGGCACAGCTGTGGGACCAGGCTGAAGATGCCAGGAATGGCAGAAGGCTGGAGATGGTATGGGATGTAGCCTCAAAGCGAGGAGCATTAATAAATGATCAGATTTTACAATCATGTCAGGAAAGCTTACACTTCCAGCATTAAAATAAATAATGAAACATATTATTTTTTTTAGCTATTCTGGCTTATTTTCAGCAGTTGCTGAATGGCTGATGCTTTGTTATGGTTGCTTACCCAGCACTCAAGAGCATCCTTTCAGATTTGAACCAATTAGCCCACACTCACCTTGACGAGCACTGCTACAACACAGGCACAAGACTGCCGTACCGAGGCTCCTGCGCCAGCAAATCGATAGAGCCTTTTTTCGTCACCCTGAAGAAGTTGCTAACTCCGTCTTCACGTGTCTGACACCAGAAGGGGTTTGCCAGTGGAGAGAGGAAACCTGCAGCTGGGGACATGCTGCCTTTGCAACCAGCATCTTATTGCCCCTGCAGAAGAGCCACTACTGGTCTTGACTGCGTGGGGATTGAATGTGTCCCATCACATCCCTTGTGGTGGTTTCGCAGCTGAGCAGCACAAATATGTCCCTGGCTTCAATGTACTGTCACAGAGAGGAAACCAACAGATGCAAAGGAAGCTGAATGGGCAAATGAATGTTAAAATAATTGGAGCCACCATTTCAGACTTGATGAATATGTTGCTCAAATTACAGCTCTGCCTTGAAAACAAAACAAAACAAAAGCTCTGATGAATGTAACATTAATTTAATAATAGTGGAACTTGTAAATAATGTAACACTCATTTAAATGGTTGCTCATGGAAGATCTCTTGAGAGGAGAGTAAGGGACTTTATAACGTTGGGGCTGGGATGACACATGTTCTGTAAAATATGATGTTTTATTCATCAGCTCCCCTAAGAGCTGGCAGGGCAGTGGGGTCAGGGCCAAGGCACTCCCAGGCTGCCCCTAGTCCTGCCCCTGACCATGTGTGTGCCCCCTTTCCCCCTACCAGTCCCTTGGGTTTCCTCAGCACTCTCTCTCCTTGTGCCTGGGCACTAGTGGCTCCTCTGGGGCTCCCCCACCTTAGGGGCGACACCCACACATCTCAGATGTCCCTCCTCCCTCTGCTGCAGCATTTATTGAAATGTTTCACTTATCCTTCACCCTACACTACAAGGCAGAATTAAATTCACGGAGAAACAAAAAATGCAGTCCAGGGCCAAGCCAGTAATTACTATCAAACCCAGAAAAAATCAGAGCAGAGATGCAATTTCACTCTTTGTCCCTTCCATTTTTTTAAGTTGCCCTTTTTATTCCTCTTTTACTGCTGTGAGAGCCTATTACCAGCATCTACAACTTCCTTTCACCAAGGACCTCTGGGTTTTTCCCTGCCTGCTTCCTCTGCTTTATTTATTGACATATTCAATAATTTAGAGAAATCTTATTTTAAATGCACAGGGCAGAACTCACCCCCAGGTTTAAAAAACAAATCCTGTCATGTCTGGCAAACAGCTGCACACAGAAGGCAGACATCAAACATATATATCCAAATATGTAAATTCAAAGAATCAATAGATCTGGTATATTCTCTATTTTAATTTTTCATCCAGAAATAAAAGCTCGTGCGTAACATTATCACAACATTTCCGTATTGATTTCCTTGCAGTAAGGAGCATCCTATGAGATGTGATAAGCTTTCCTTAAGGAGTGAAGGTCAGTCTGCTACCATGAGGACTATACTTACATGACCAAAAATGCTTGACGGAGACCTGATTTGCAAGGCAGGGCTTTAATCCAGTGTGACCAGTCCTCCTCAACCCAGGAGGCACCTCAGTACCAGCTCAGGGAAGCCCTTATACATGGGGCTTTAAGGGTGAGTCCCATGGCACCTAAGTGCTCCCCCAGCAGAGTCCCGGGGTCTGAGCTGGGGACAAAAGGGCTGAGCCTGCAGATCAGCACCAGTCTACATTGATCCTGCCTATTAAATTTATTCTACTCCACTATGCTATTTGGAAGGTTACCTCTCCTCTTTTATAGCCTGTAGTATACTTATTTTTCACCTCTCTGGTGCCCACCATGTTACACAAGCTCACAGCTGACCAGCGCTCTCCAGCCATCACCTGCCATCTAACTGCCCAGGTTTGTTTGTACATAACTGAGAAGTAAATGTAAACACACCAGGATGATTAAGATATACAGAGCTGGTGTCACTAGAAACGGGAAAAAAGAGTGAGCACTCAGTACGTATGAGAGGGCAGCCTGTGCTGTTTCATACTGACTCATCCAGGACCGTTAGCATCCAGATGATGCCAAAGGCAAAGAGGCTGCATTGCAAAACCGCCGGGCTGTGCCTCTGGGATTTCTTCATGCATTATCATTTTCATCTTGTTGCTGTCAGTTACAAAATGAATGTGTACATCAATACAGTAGTGGAAAGCAAGCGTCTGTTTTGAAGAGATGTTGGCATTGTTTTATAAATGCCAGCAGCTGAACAGCAGTGGGCTCTGTCACCTGCTACTTCTCCTATCGCTTCCCTTCTATTAAAAATACATATTGACAACAAAAGGTCCGGCTAAAAAAAAAAAAGCTCCTCCCTCCTCAGAAGACCTTGCTCTGCTCTTCTTGGAAAATCTTTAAACATATGCCCTGCGAAATGACCTTACACATCTTCTCCCCTCCTGTGAATGCTATTGAACTATGCTTTTAAACCAGGCAGTAAAAAGTGAGGCTCCGGTAAGCAGTTTCATAGCAGTGCTTCTCACAGGCACTGCAGCAACCAATGTCTGAGCTTTCCAAACCACTGCATTTAGTCCAGCCCACCCCACTCCTGGCCAGCCTGTGCCTTTCCATGCATTCATGTGCACACAGTGCACAGCACACAGTCCCCTGCCCTGTCCCTGCAGGTGCTGCAGTGGCACTGGGAACACATGGGGTTTGTGCCACAGGTGGCAGGGATGGACATGGCCTGGCATCAATGCCTGATGCTTCCCACCGAAATTCTGGAGCACTCAGCATGGAGGGCTTTGTTACCCCTGGGAGCCAGGCTGGGGCTGCTCCTGAGGGCTTCACTCACTTCTCAGAGAGCAGGTGGTAAGGAGAGGTCAGAAGCTGGGCAGACCTGGAGGTGAATTATCACAGCTGACCAAAGCATGGCAGGTGCCACTGTTATCGCTTTACTATGATATCAGTTTAAACTACTTTTTCCTTTTTGATAGGTGGATTAATTTTTAATTGAAAATGATTTTTAAAAGTGGGAACCTCTTTCCTTTCTAAGTAATACAGGAGGGAGAATTTAGAAAACATCACATGAAAGCAAATGGGCTTTATTTCAACAGTTCCTGCCTAAAACCTCACTATCTGAGTGTTTGTCCCTTCTTTACTGCTCTCTTTCATCAGGTGCCTCGAGGAGAGGAGGCCAGCAATGTTTCAGGAGGACAGCTTACTGCACACAGCCCGCTGGACACTCCAGACTGTCACATGTATCTTGGGTTTACAGTGGAGATGCTTTTAAACAGACAATGGCCATGCCTGCAGTTTGCATCCCTTTATACCTCTGTATCAAAGAAGAAAGCTGCAAGTCCCAACACCTTCACAGAAAGCCCAACACCAGCACATGAACACATGAATACTGCTGCATGAACAGGAACACGAGCACATGAATACTGCCACATAAATGTCAATCACCATGAATCCTAAACATTGGCCATTTGTAAACTATCTGACTGCAAGTCAAAATTGTTTTATGGTTAGAGAAGCATTTAATATACCATGAACAGTTTAAAGTTAACATTTTGTACTCAGAGTGATTAATGGCACCATATTGTATTTCAATTACTATGAGATACTTCTCTGTAATAAATGATGACAATAATATTCACATTGTCAATAAAAAGCATCTTCAAAGTGTGATGTATACGTGCCATTATCGCAGCCCAATGTGAAAGCATTATACAACAAGTTAGCAACACTGACAAGCAGAAACCCCAACACCCAAAGGTAGATGTCTGTATGAGGAAGAGGTATTGCCCTCTACCTCAGGTACCAATACCACCTTCCCCACTGCTTCTGGGTACAACTTCATAAACTCCAGCCCGGGAGCTGACAAGAAGGTGACTACAAGCACGAACATCCCACAGTCACTTCCTAGGCACTGCTACTGCTACACAACAGGTGAAACCAAAGCCTTTTATCCTCTCTTTCTTCTTCGACGTGAAACCTCATTAACTGAAAAGGGAAATTACTTTTGCTCATACTGTCTTAACCTGCTTGCTTGCTTTTTAATTGCTAACACTGATTTGAGTGCCTGAGAGCATATTGGCTGGAAACAGGTGATTTCCACAGCCTCACACCTAGAATATAGTTGCGTTCTCTGTCAGGAAGTGGAAAACAAAATAAAAATTAAAAAAATCAATAAAGAAAATAAAACTAAGAAAATATTTAATTTCAATAGACAGCGAACTGTTTTGCCTTGGCATCTCAATATAATTTTGTTTAATTTGACTAAAATAAAAAGACACTCGGCTTAGATGTCAAAACACAACAGCACATGTCAAAAAATAGATGCAGTATTAAAAACATCTAGAAAAAGATAATGATAAATTGCTAACTGTTATGAACAATGTATTTATAGCTAGCAGAAAATGTAGCAAAATGAGAAGGTGGAAATAAAAAATTTTTGCATCATGGAAATGACAACTCTGTCTCTGTCAAAACAAGACATTTCACCATTATCAAAACAAAACAGAAAAGACCAAATAATTCACTCTGACTTTCCTGTTGGAAATTATGTTCAGATTGGCACATTCCTACAAAATGCTTCGATATCAAAAAAAAGCCCTGCATGTTTTTCAGATGAAAATTCACTTCTGCTGGAGAACTTTGCAGCCACTCCTGCTAAAGGGCTTGGGAGAGCAGGTGCCTCTGGTCACACTTGGCATCTCTGTCCCTCTGGTTAAGGATTTGGATCCCCTGCCTGAGACCCACACAGTCCCTCTGGTCAGTGGAGGTTCGACTCCACAGTCCCCCTGTTTCTAATGTAAGATATAAGCAAATTTGTCTCCCACTCCACAAAAAGCAAGGCTCACCTTTTGATGCCACTGCTAAGAAGCAATGAGCAATGCACCAATAACACTGGTATTTCATAACACTCTACAGGGAATTAAAAAAATAATAAAAAAGAAAGAAGGTGAGAGAGAGAGAAAATAAAACATTTTTCTTCATAGGTCAGCTTTAGTGCATCTGGTATGAGGATTGCAGAAGAGTGAGAAAATGTTGGAGGGTGCCATTATCCATAGATCACTGCCTGAGCAGACCTTAATGGCCACTCCCAAGCTGTTAGAGGCAATTGTTTCAATAAGCATTTGTCCTGCAATGAACAGCAAGACACATGAGGATGCCCCTCCAGACTTCTTGCTGGTCTATCAGGGAAGACATGACTCTTGGGCAGCAGGTCCCAAGGGGATGGGAGCCCCTGGATTCATAGTTTCATAAGGGGTTGAAATGGACCTTAAATATCATCTTGTCCCAACCCTTCATGCTGTGGGCAGGGATACCTCCCCACTAGACCAGGTTGCTCAAGGCCTTATCCAACCTGGCTCTGAACACTGCCAGGGCTGGGGCAGCCACCACTTCCCTGGGCAACCTGTGCCAGTGTCTTATCATCCTCACAGTCAATTTTTTTTCTAATATCTGATCTAAATTTCCCATCTTTCAATTTATACCCATTACTTCTTTTCTTGTCACTACAATTCTTAACAGAGTCCCTCTCCAGCTTCCTTGTAGGCCCCTTCAGGTACTAGAAAGTTGCTATGAGGTTCCCATGCAACCTTCTCCTCTCCAGGCTGGACAGCTCCAACTTTTTCAGCCTGCCTTTGTAGGGAAGGTGCTCTAGTCATCAGCTTTGTGGCCTCCTCTGGACTTGCTCCAACAGTTCTATGTCCTTCTTATGTTGGGGACACCAGAACTGTATGCAGTACTCCAGGTGGGGTCTCACAAAAGCAGACTAGAGGGGAAGAATCACCTCCCTCAACCTGCTGGCCATATTCCTTTTGATGTAGCCCAGGACATGGTTGGCCTTCCAGGCTGCAAATGTACACTGAGCTCACGTTGAGTTTTTCATCAATTATCACCCCCAAGTGCTTCTCCTCAGGGCTGCTCTCAGTGACTTCTCCACCCAGCCTATAGGTGTGCCTGAGATTGCTGTGACACAGGTGTAGGACCCTGCAATTCACTTTGTTGAACTTCATGAGGTTGGCATCAGCCATCTCACAAGCCCTGGCCAGTGAGGACTGTGCCAGTGCTTGCTGCACAGGCTTGTTGCCTTGCAGAGCTTCCCCATGCAGCAGGACCCGTGGTGGCTGGTGCTTTTCTGAGACTGGGCAGCTGTAGCTGCCTGCCACAGCCATGGGCACGTTGCTTCTGCAGTCCTGCATAGAGAGGCCTCTACCAACACACTCTGCAAAGCACTGCTGAGCTACCTGATGCCCTGCCCAGCCACAGCCCTGCAGTACAGACTGCCTCTGCACTGTTTTCTAGATCCCTGATGTGTGGGTTTTACTAAAACAGACAACTTAGACCTGTCTAGAGCCCCCAGCACTGCTTCCTGGTGCCACAGCAGCCAAGGAGGCAACAAGAAAATACCAGCTGCTTCAACAAGCCTGTATTTAAGGTTTTATTTCCAAAGACCTGTTTAATTTGTACTCCTAGAGTATCAGCTTGTCAAAAGCAGGAACAAAACATGCGTGACAAATACAGGGGCCATGTGTCCTGACACACACTCTGTACAAGTCCAATTTAAAGTGGAAATTTCCAGTAGAAAACAAAGAAATCTCTATAGTTTATCAGTCCTAATACAATTAATGCTAATAATATAGGTTACTAATAATAGTATGTAGCTCTCTTCAACACAAATCAGACTTGTACTGCTTAATGTACAGCTCAGAGATGGAGGAAGACATAGCAGTAAAACACAAGTTGAATCTCCAGGTCAAACCAGGCCATGTCCTGATCACACCACTCCTTGCTTTTCAAGTTTCATATTCATTTCTTGAAACACATGTTCCTACTTAAGCCAATAGGAAATTTGCCATTGACTTCAAAGGGACCCAGAGAAAGCTCCTGCAGCAGTTGCCCTTCTTAAGGAGCAGGACTATGTATCCCCAGTTTTGGCACGGCATGAACAATCCTGACGGCTTATAAAGTCACAGTCACACTTAACACCACAAGTGCTGAGTGAAAGTTTTGGATAAATACTCTGCTAACCTTCATCATGGCAACTTAATGAAAAACATTCCTGAATTCATGCAGAATTCAGCAAATAAGTTAATAAAAATGATAAAAAAATACATATGCATGCTTCAGTGACTCTACCCAGAAAGGGATTTGTCACAGTTTCTCAGGGTGCTCTCTGCAGCAGGACTATATGCTTGAAAAATGCAAGAGGGCACAGGTTCACCCCCACAGTTGGTCTCCCTGGATGGCCCCTGGTGAACTGGAGTTTATTCAGGGTGGAGGAGCTGAAGGGTGGGAAGTTTGTGTCCAGCACTTTTCCTTCTTACCCAAACATGAGAGGGATCATTCCCCAGCAGAGCTGTACTGACAGCAAGGGCATGTCAGCATTGTACGTCATCCATCCAGGCCATGAAAGCCCTTGAAACTCCCCCCATTAAAAAACAAGTGATGTCTTTGCATGTTACCAGGGAGAAAAAGTGATGTCAGAGGCTGAGGTTTCTGAGCCTGAGCTGCTGAGCCTGCTTCCAAGAATCTGTAAGAGTTTCTGGAGAGATGCATCTCCCTCTTCCTTTGTTCCTCCAAGGCTCTGCATTTCTGTCTCTCAACTCCTGGTTGTGGAAATCAACAAGGACCCTCCTAGCAGGACAGGCACCTGTCTTCTGCTTGGCCAAGCCCTGCCAGGAATGATGAGACCAAACATCTCTAGCCTTGGCCACCCACAAAACAGCTCTCAAGGCAGGGTATTGGAGAACAAGACTCAGAACTTCCTGGCTACCACTTATTACCCATATGACCTCTTAATTTCTTTCCTCAGAAAGAACAACTTCCTAGCTCAACCTCTGCAGACAACCTGCACTTTATAAAATTATTTCCCCCACCCCTTATAAAATAATCTCATTACATTCCCTATGGTTTTAATAGTAATAACCAGTTACTCACTGTTGGCAGGAATTGCTATGGGTACAAAAAGCAGAGATGACAAACTGCTGGCCACCCTGCTGAGCACTGTCTCAGAAGAAAGGACAGGTCAGCAGAGGTCCCTCAACTCCCAAATGAAGTTGAGCAGCCAGGAATCTTCTCCAGCCACAGAGAGCCCGGAGGGAGCAGGTATGACAGCCACAGGCCAGTCCCTGTGCAATAATCTGCAATATGAGAGGGTTTTATTCTGGGTTCTTACTTGCTTTGTCACTCTGGGATAAGCTTTTTCTCTCTCATGTTTAACCCATGAGCTCTTGTGTTGTGCAACCAACACCCTGGGATTAATGGAGCATTCTTGGTGCTACTGCCTTTCTTCCAGCAGACAGGTATCTGTCTGACCCAGTGATGCTGTATGCCACACAGGCCAAATGGGTATAAGATGTTCCACAAAGTGCTGTTCATGCTACAGACAGAGCCATGTAGACCCTCAAGGGAAATCAAAGCCAAAGGACAAAGATTGTGGTGGCAGAGAGACCCAAAGACTGACTTTCCCTCTTGAGGAACATCCATTTTCCTTTCAGCAGTCCACAGTTGCCTGGCAGACAAGGTCTGGGCCCCCAGGAGAGCTCAGATGTATGGAAATTTTTTTTACAGACTGTGCTGCAATGTCTTGTTCAGAGGTCTGTCTTGAAGCAGGGTGAGGGCACAGAGAGGGAAAAGGCCTGGAGCTGCCATTGGTATGGGAGGAGGCTGCCAAGGGAAGAGATGTTTCCATCTTTTTTTGTAACAGGACTCCTTGACAAGATGCTCTTTAGAGGGGGAAATGCTGCGATACCCAGGTGATGCCCGTGTGTCATGCCAGCAGAGCCAGCAAAGCCCAACTCATAAACCAGAGCAGGGACTCTGGCCCAGGGTTGCGTTTGACTGCAATGTCTTTGTATGAAGCCTGGCCACTGCTGGGGGTACGTGTGTGCCTGTGCCAAGCCAGGTATTTTACTCTTCATGCCTGTCCATTGGGGAACATGAAAAACTGCCCAGATTTGCTTCCCTGCACGCCAGCATTTCCTTATTAATTCACACATCCGCACTTGATTGTGAGAGTCACGTCTTCAGCAGCTTCTTGTAAGGAACAGGACTAAAGGAAACCCCCAAGAGGATGTGAAAACAGAACAGTAAGAAAGTCTTGCAGCTTCCAGTCAAAGGCAGGCTTTGCTCTCTAATGTGTTGCATTTCCTTCCCCTGCAAAAAGTCAAGGGAGAAAGCCCCAGTGCTGCTGCTCTGCCCCTGCTTCCTGGAGAGCCCTCCCCTTCCCTCAGGCAGCAAGTGCTACGGGTGTTTGCTGCAGTGCTGCAGAAGAGCTGTACACAGCAGACCCCTCTTGCTGTGTGTGCTAACTGTGCTGTGATGTCAGCTCTTCTTAACAGGGCTCCTCTACTCGCTAAAGCCAAGACTTCGTCCAGACTAATGTGTGTAATAACACAAGCCAGTCCCTGGTTACCATCTGCTGACCATTCCGACATTCTCCTGTGTGATTGCAAGGTTTCCCATAAATTACCGTGTGATCCAACTCAGTCATTAAAAGGCCACCAACTCAGAGTTGCAACACACAAGTGTGCATTTCTCATGTCTACTGACAGCTGTGCAGCATCTCCCAAGGCTGCTGGTACCCCTCCCCAGGCCACTCTCCAGCAGCATTGGTGCGCTGTGAGCAACAGTACCCCGGAAAGGTCTACAGAGTGGACCTCTTGTGTGGAAGCCATAAGAGTCCAGCCTGAGCTCACGACTCAGAGGTATTTCTTGCAGCTCATTATTATTTATTATTTGTACTGTAGAAGTACCTGAGAGCCTACTAATATGATCAGAGACTGTTTATGTCAGATGCTGAACACCAACAGAATAGCAATGATAGCTGTCCTTGCCAAGAGGTTCAGAAACATGCAGAACACCTTGGGCAGAAGGGAGGACTTGAAAGACAGCAGAAGGAGTGGTTAGATTCAGATGGATCCAGAGCTCTTGGTGGGACCCAAAGGAAATTGCATTTCCCACCAAAGTTGTACCTCTGTGCCTTTGGAAGCTTTGACCCATCATCATCCTGCTCTGAGCGTAACCACAGTGCTCTCCTGACAGCCTGACTTTGTGTTCTGGCTTTCAAAACTGGGAGTCAGAGACCAATCCTAATGCCAACAGCCACAGCTATAAGGTAAAAATGATTACAAGAAATACAAAAACCCTAGAGCACATGAACAAACCACAGCAGATTAAGACTTCTTCCCCAAAGTGGAAACTCGGTCCTGTTACATGTTGAGTGTGCTCGCTGCCTTTTCAGGACAGGGAGCCAAAAGCCTCCAGGCCAGATACAGATCAGGCCCATTCAACTATGACTTCTAACCTTCCCTTGAAGCATCAGGCTTTGGTTTTTTGTCTTAGCCCAGTGAACTCAGCTGGATAATATTTCTGCTTCAGGATGGCAAATCCTGCTTTCCCACCAAACATCTTCTGCATCTGGCCGGTGATCAACTTGCAAAGTCCACTGAGACTTTTGGATGCCCCAAGCTCTATGATTACGGGTTAAACCCATTCATCTCTAATCCTGGAGAGAGCTCGTTAGCTGCCCTGCTGTTGAAGAATGGCTAAGGGAACAGGGGCACAGCTCCCAGAGAGCATTGTGCGAGCAAGAGTCGAGCAAAGGCAATATGGGAGCTTTGAGCATGTAACTAAGAAGTAGGCCTCAGGAATTTAGCTTCTCAGCATTAGAATTTATTTTCTCAGCATAATGTTGCAGCGGAAGGACAAGCTATCTGGGAAAGCTCAGCAATGTTGCAAGCCCAAGGATGAACTATCTGGGAAAACAAAGAAGGATTCTCCAGAGAATAAGGGAGACTTCTTCACAGCTGCATCTGCAAGCAGAAATAGTATAGAAATGTAAACTTTAGAGCTTAGGTAATGCTAAAGTGAATAATAGGCACAGTTGTCCTGCAAGCAGAAAAAGTATATAAATGTAACTTTTAGAGCTTAGGTAACGCTGTTAGGTAATGCTAAGAAGTGAATAGGTGCATTTATGGTGAACCGTATAAGAGAAGGACTGAGCTAACAATAAAGTTGGAGCTTGCTTTATCACTCACACTGAGTCGGCTGCTTGCTTCCCCGCGCGGAATTTCCCAGCACCCTGCAATTAAACCCACTGCAATATCCAGAGGGAGCCAAACGGTGCCTGTTTTCAGGAAGGAGGGGATGCACAGGAACCTGCTGTGCTACACTCTTGTGTTCCCATTCATCGCTGAAGGTCTGGAGAACAGCTTGTGGCTCACTGGAGGCCAGGAGGCACCTCCACCCCACGCAGGCCCAGCACAGAGATGCCACCTCCCTGCTTCACAGCATGTTCCATCCAGACAGAGCCAAGTGCCACTGAGGGCCACAGCCATGCTTCTCCCCAGAATGGAGTCGGGAACTCCTGTGCACTTGGGATGCGGTTTCTGGGCTGCACCTGCCAGAAGGAAGCATGAAATACTAAACTGCTCTCCAGGTCACTAAAATGTTCCTGTGCAGGCACGGGAGAAAGACATAAGGCCAACAGGAGGGACCTTTCTCCAGAAAACTGATGTCTGAGGAGGAGACAAGAGGTTGGGAAGGTGTAAGGTATCCAGCTGAAGGGAGAACGCAGGATGTCTGGGGCCTACAGAGAAATGCTTCACTCTAGGAAAAGAAGTTGTCTCCTTTTGACTGCTTGATGTTTGTTAGGATTTTGGTTCTCATCAGACATACAGATGGATATAGATGCATAGACATGTTGGGATATAGGGAAGTGGCAATGCTGAACAGCAGGGTCGCCTTTGAGTTCTCCTGCTGTGCCTCTGGCAGCCTCTTCCAGCCATGCCACCTGGCCATAAACTCATGGAGAGTCTGCAGCTGCAAATCCAAGCATGCTTCAGATGGTTTCTCAGTACTTCCCCCTCTCTTTGATCTTTGCAAGGCTTTACAACCAGTGGCAACCTCAGCCCTACCAAATTGCAGGCCCAGCCTCTTCCTTTCCAGGAGGGACACTGACTGAAGAGCCTCTAAACAACCCTATCACAAGCTCTAAGCACAGAAAAGCTATATTAGCTCTCCATCTGAGATGGAGGAGAGGAAAATATGCAGCTGGCAGCCTAACATGCAGATGTGATAATAGAAGAAACTGGTAGCCTGGACATGTGAATCGACCTGTCCCGGCAGGATAAAGTGCTTTAGCACTTTTGTTGACTATGCAGAAGACCATGGGGTTTAAAACTGCATCATGAGCTGTGTCCAGGACCTCAGTGTAGCTGTTGAAGCATCACTGGTACCAAAGGAGATGTGTTCAGTAACATGTTTAAACTATGAATCAATAGACTCCCTGATGGCTTTATGGCATCTTGTTACTGCCCAAAACAAAACAAGGAAACATAAAACCAACATCCCAAAGTCCCCTGCAAATCAACCTTCCCTGTGGGGTCCCCACTAAGCATCCATTGCCATTGCTTCTGGGGGCAGTGAGGGCAGAAATATCACATGGGAAAGCAATCAGAGCAACCAAAATTGCGATTCTATACACACCAGTGATTTATAGGGACCCAGCCACGTGCAGGGGGTGATTCTGTGCTCCTGACTTGGAGAGTGTAGAAAAGGTTGTTTGACAGAGGTCAAGTGGCAGATAATGAGAAATTCAAGCTCCTCCCAGAAAACAGTGAAGTCACCTTTACTCTTTCTCTAGTAGAGCAGAAGGAGCAAGGAAATATTTTTTCTTTGCATTCACTAGGACTAACCACTCTCCTTGCCCCTTAATGCAAAAGTATAACCAGTCCCCCTTTCCCAGGTGCCAAAGCTACTGCACAACCAGCCATAGCATTTCCCTATACTTCCCTGCATCTTCCTGACGTTTCAGCAAGTCACAAGAATAATGAAGTTTGGAGCTAACCTAAAAAGTCATGTCCCAGTGCAGGCTATTCTCATCTCCCATTATGGGACAAATCTGTGCTATGGCTGAAATGCCCATCCTTACTCCCTACAGGTCCAGCCTGCATCCTTTGCCTGAATTTTTGTGCAGTCCTCTGTGTCCTTGAGCCCAGCTGTGTAGCAGTAGGGAGGTATCGCTCCTCCTCCACATCCGATTGCGCTACTCTCCGTGATCGGTGGTGTGGTTGGGCCGGAGCAGGAAAAGTGGCTATCTGTCAAAGACTAAGGTCACTACAACCTGGGAAATAAGAGAGCTTGGCAGAAATTGCCTTCCATTGCCTCTGGGTTAGTACAGGTATATGCTACCTCAGGTGTTGGGACAACAGCATTATACCCAGCATACCACCACATTCATTTCTTGTCTAGGCTTTTCTATTTCTGCCAAGTGATAACCCCATTCTGCTTTCTCGACTGACCTCCAAAGCAGAATATCCAAGACAATAAAAATGCAGTGTCTGCCTGGAAACCACCCAGGCAAGCAGCCAGATCTGTAGCTCAGCTCTTCACCTCAAGGCTCACAGCCAAAATCCTGCCTTCAGACACAATTCTTCCTGAAGCCAGCCAGAAAATCAGACCAGCATCTGCTCATCAGATCTGGCCACCAGTTACAGTGCAACCTGGGCACAGTCTGGGCTCTTTGCTGGTGTAAAGCAACTGAGTTCTACAACTGAGAACAACCTTCACCCTCAGGGTGGAAAAGTGGCTGTTCCTACAGGACATGCTTTCAGCAGTAAGTTCAGGATAACATAGACAAGTAGAAGGATTTAGTTTGATACAAATTGAGAGCTACTCAGTAGCAAGCCAAGGCAACTATCAAGGCAGAGGGGACTACTGGGCTGCCTGTATACACCAAGGTTTGCAGTAAACCAAAGCATGAACAACCCACAGCTCGCACAGGCCCAGCCTCTGCTCATGCCACAGTTAGAGGGGAGCTTGGACATCAGGGCACTAAACTTTATACATATTAAAATGGTAGTTATGCTAAACAAGTCCAGAAGTATAGCACCAAAATGTTTTTAGCCACAGGAATTACAGAATTTGAAGATCAAAATGTATGTTTAAGTAGCTCACAGCATAAACCTTCACTGCTTTTGTCCTCTATTTCCTTGCCTAGGTCAGAAAAGCCTCTGCATATGCATTTGGCCTTGCTCTGACAAACTGTTATGGATAAATGCCTATCAAAGGCTTTTTCTGAAACAGGTATTTCTTGCATAATCCTTCAGTATGGGAGCTGTGTTATGATACCCAAGTGCTGCTTCTTTGCACATCTGACCACCTCTGGTAAGCTTTCTCCTTCTCCTGTCTAAAAGTTTTTCCCTTTCCAAGGTGCCCAGGAAAAGTGTCACTTTGCCAGGTTGAGGCATGCTTGGAATTGGTAACGACGGTTTGCAAGACCTCTCCAGCAGTGCTTGCTGTGCTGTCCCTCTCATCTTCCCAATAACACATACATTTACACATTTATGGGTATGTTTATGAGAAAGAGCAGTTTATTATTCACATCCAGTCTCACACCCAGCTTTTCTGCTAAGCTAAAGGTGCCAGAGGTGGTCCTGTTTGAGACAACCTATGGCTCCACAGGAGAAGGCTATGAAACAAGCATCGCTTTCACAAGCAGCTCACAGGAGACAGCCACCTTCAAGGGGCTGTCCATGGACTGTCCAGACCCGCAGCATCAGGGTCAACACCCAAGCAACATCTCCCACAAACCATCCTGCTGCTTCTGCCATGCAACCACACAGAGAGTGTTTTTGTAGTGACGAGAAAACTGCCTGTGTCCAGTTCTCTCCCAGTTACTGCAGTCCTGCAGCAACAGCTTAATTTCCCCTTCTCCCTCTACCTTTTGACTCCTCAAACTAGAGTGAGGTGCTTACTTGGCTTTATTCTTCTTGCCAGCACCTACAAGGATTTGGGATTTATGCAGCCATTATCTGGGGTTGTTCTGAGTTATTCTGGGGTTATTCTAGAGGTTTGTTCTGAGAAGACTTCTTCAAAGATGGCTTTCAAAATCATTGTGAACCCAGCCTTGGAAAAGGCAGTTTGGCTTCATCGCTATGAAATGAAACATACCATGAACTAGTCAGCACTGATGAGCTCTGATGCCTCATACTTTATCAATCCAAGTGGGACACCTGGGAAGACATGTGCATGTACCAGTGGTATTGCACCAGTTTACACCCGCAGAGGCCTGGCCCAGGCACACTCACCTGAGTGCAGCAGGAAGACAACAGCGAGCAGAAACAACTTAAGCCACTTGCGGCAAGGAAAGTGTGATGCAACTGCTCTAAAAGAAGTTGAGCAACCCCTAACACCATTGCTTGCCCTGATACCCAGTCCAACTCACACTGCTGACAGCTCACCACTAAAGGACACCAGGGGGATGCTCATCCAGCAGTCTGGTGACTAGATACAGCCCTGCCAATGCAGCTAATGAGACCACAGGGCCCTCTGAATTTGAAAGCAACAAAGAGAACGTATTTCTCCTGTTGCTGGACAACAGCCCCCATCCCATCATCTCTAAACAAGCATACTCAGTTCTGCAATCCTTCCAAAAGCAGAAATGCAGCTGTGTCCAGTGCCAGGGCGATTTTGGGGAAGCTCTGCACCACACTAACCATTTAAGGTCAAACAGCTCATTAGCCAACCCAAACTAGCATCGGGAGAGGACTCAGCTTGCAGCTAAGCTTGATTAAATGCCACGATAGATGCCTTAATAAGCACATGAGCATTTCTGGGGATATCCTGGCTGGATTAGCACTCAGCACTGCCTGGGCCGCCGAAGCTGAGCTGCAGTGTCCCCACACAGGCCACCAAGCACGTGCTGCTCACACCAGCGGCTCTTGCTCAGGGTATATTCCCACTCCTACTCCTTCCAACACCCTCATCAGCTGTGCATCTCTCCCCAGCCGTCTGGGGATAGCAGAAGTGCTCTCCCCGGGTCTGGTCACCCT
>NW_008681032.1:0-56575 GCF_000695815.1 Acanthisitta chloris | reverse complement strand
TATACTGAATGAATGCATACATATACCTGGAATATTATAGATTTTTATGTCATATTACTTCAGTCACAGACCCATTATTTACAACACACTGAGAAGGTAGAAAAGACCACCGTAAAGTGGTTGTTTTCAGGGTGTTCAGTGTAGTAGCATGAAAGATACCTTTGCAAATGTCCATCACCTAACCTACATTTATTGACTTAAAAGTGCATTAGAAAAATAATTAATCTTGCAGACATATCTGAAAGTGTTAACAGCTGTTGCTTGCTGATCTCAGTCTGTTCAAAGAGCATTTTATATGAATTTGTGTTGGTACTTCTTCCATTGAAACAGTGTATAAGCACCAACTTTAATCACAGCTTGGCAGAGTGGGAATACATTTGAGGCATGACACACTAAAAAAAGAAATATATATAGCTATAGAATGTAATATAAAAGCTGGATTAAAAATTGCATATATCACAATGCATATATAATTTGAAGTGTGAAAATTAGGTTATAAATAACCACAAAATTTCCTGAGAAACAGGAAAACAATTTAGTGACAGAAAAATGTGATATCTTGTTTCCTTCAGTCAGTAACCTGATTCCTCTATCATTCAATATTCACCAGGGGACAAAACATGCAAACAAGTTTAAGAGCTATGGTATATCACTGGCCCTTTGGAAAGGTTACGGAAGTATTATAGGGAAGATATATAATGAAAGGTTTGTTCGCTGATTCAGAAATAAAGGACAACAGTTATCAACTTCAGTTTGTTCTGGTTGTAGGAGGAAATACCAAATACTACCACCCTTATGGTTGCATATGATCCTGTTGGGCAAGATCTATTATTAACATATGAACAGCAGTTTATTTATGTAAAAAGCAATTGTGTTAGTTTAAGTTATATAAACTAATGGAAAGAGAAAATGGCAAGAAAATCGAGATGCACTCTGTCTGCACTGCTGCTAATTCTTAAAATAAGTTTCTGCTGTCACTTTTGTGTGTGACTAATTTCTAATGGGAGGTTCTTGATCTTTTTTTTACCTCAACTAAAGTTTGTGCCACACTGTCAGCTTCTGCTCCACTGAAAAGCTCAGCTCTATACTTTTAGGTAAAAGGGTGAAATATAGTTAATTCTACTAGTTATTACACCAATTTTATGTTTTGTTATCTTATTTCACAATGACATCAGAGTAAGGACCTTGAGGCATTTATTTGGTGAAGTGAAATATGATGCTGTTGTTGAACCTATTTTTCTAAGTGGCTGTAGAAATTCTGAAAGCTCAGTAAATTCACACATTCACCTAATGTTAAGGACAAAAAGGATTATCAGGTCAGGTTAAGCCTGTGTAGCACTAGCCATTACAGTCCATCAAGTTAACCTTCTGATTCCTAATTATATTTTATCATGCATTGCTCATATTAAATGACTCCAGAAATCATTAATCACAACAATATGTAAATCTGCATATAGCATTTAAATTATCTCTGTGATAGTGCTAGAACTGGAACCTCAGGGCAGCAAGTGCCACGCTCACGTTGGCTGTGCATGATAGAGTATTTGATCTCAATAAAAGATCACCACCAGTCTATCAGAAGCTATTTTCCTGTTGATAAACATGAATAGGGTGTTGAGGCGTGCACTCTTAAAATATATAGCCTTTATCTCTGTGGAGATTCAACCTAGAGTGGAAAAGGGAACCAGATTCAGACAACTGGTGTGCTGCACAATAGGAATGACTTGATATATTTATGTATTTAATTAATTTTCTGTCTTGTTCAGCATAACTTTAAATTGTCTCATGCTCATGAAGCTATTTTTTATCCACTGGCATAGAAATTTCCATTTCAGTTACAAGAGAATGCCAAGGTAACATAGACTGAGGTGGATACAAAATGGCATTAGTTAGGGAGTATTAATGTTGAAGAAAATTTAAAATTCCACCAAGTTTTAATGAAGGCTTTGCCAACAGCATGTATGTGGGGAGCATACTGACTAGGTTGTCTTTTAAAGAGAACGAGCTCAAAATGCAAGTCCAACTAAAGACTGCAATCCCAGAATTTATATGCAGCAGCATATGCTACGTTTTTATTTCTTACCATTTACTGTATATGAAAGAGATTAGTTAGTCATAATTATGGAAAATATCTCACCATTGACTTTGTTGCTTTTTTTAAGGATGATGACTGAACTTATATTCTTCTAAGACTTTTCAAAAGGGACATTTAGTCTCAAATTTTACCCCTAAAATATGTGCTCACTGCAGTCCTTTAAAGTCTGCCTGTGTGGTCTAACAGAAGGTATATTTTTTCTGTCTTTTAGAACTTGGAAATACAACTACTTAGTGTCAAATAATTTAAAAATTAAGACAGCATCCTGAGAGAAATAATCTCATAAAGCTGCTTCTCTTCTTTTTGTCCAGATACAATAATGAAAACTGTCATTCCACTCATGTGCCTTAAAGATAACACTCAGGAAGAAGAAATTTTTAAATTCAGATTTCCTTAAATGAAATAACATGCTGATTCAGTAATATGGATGATTAAGTACAAGTGCACAAAGTGAACTAATCATTTGACCAGATGATGTAACCATTGCAAAAATAAAAGAGCATGCTGTTAGACATTTCTAATTTTTATTTTTCCTGAATATTCCTGAAATAAGTGAGTCACATATGAGAAGAGGAACCTCTCCAAAAATTATCCTGACTTGATACAAGGTTAACCCCCCAAACCTGTGCTGAACAAATGCTAGTTAATGTCTCTTTTTTATCTTAAATAAGTCATGCTTAGTCTTTTTAGGTAGGAAGCTACATATTGTGAAGAGGGAAGTATCTCATAACTTGCTATTAGCTCAAATTTACTCTGTATGCACCAGGAGTAATTCCGTGTACATATATTATTTATTAACAATATTTCCAGGTACCCTGCAAGTAGTACTATAAAAAATAAAAATAAAAATTTCACAGACAGAATTTCCTGCCACTAAAAGCAGATCTCTGGCCTGTGGTTCAGTTCTGAGAGCTCCTCTGGCAAGGTTCATCTAGAACAAATCATGGGATGCTTTAAATTATCTCAGTGCCCACAGGCTGCAGACATGAATAACCATTATTCAGGTGTTGGTCACTTCCTGCAACTGAAGTACTAGCTGTTTTGTACACAGAATCTAACTGATTTTATAAATGAGATTGGAATAAGCAGATAAAGCTGTTTTCAAGATCCACAACTAAGTGATATTAAAAAGAAAGCTGTTATTCACTTTCCACTTCAGTTATAAAATATTTCATATGTTCCCTCAGTTCTGTATTTTTAACAAGAGGGTTGTTAATTGAAGATGTGTGTGTTTATGGGGAAGTGTTTGTCAAAAAATATAGTCAGCAGTTATCCTTTTTGCTTTTCATTTAATTACAATGAAGTTATTTCAGTCAAGCAGAGTTTAGATTGAAGTATATGAGTATTTGCTACATTTAGAATTTTGCTTCTTTCTCTATTAATTTTGGTTCCACAGATTATTTCTCCAACAGACCCACTGTTACTGTGTTATTTCCATGTTTTACTTTATGTGATCAGCTAATGGGTTAACTGATGTTCTTAAAATCAAACATACTTACACAAATCCTGCCTCCTAGAAATAAGAATGGACAACATCAACATTGACAAGCATGTGTGAGAGGAAAAAAGGTGAACAAATTACATAAGAATATCTCTATACTGTTTGTTGTAGAGTTATATCCCACAGAAAGACTAGACCTCAATGACTGTAGAAAATGCTTCTTTTTGTATAGTGAGGTTTTTTTGAACTAAGACATGTAGTGTAGATACAAAAGTTGTTTTGCTGAACTTTTAATTAGAATTAATAGGAGGGTCTTAACATTTTCACCTTCACAAGAATTGCTGACTTTTATTATCTGGGATCAGTACTCTAGGAATGCATCTAATTGGTCAAACTAAACACATTAATTTTTTGAAATGGCATTACAACCTTGGCAAGCCAGATCATTATGATAGAATACAAAGGTTGGTGAATTGTACATATTACTAATTATTATGCATACACATACATAGACCTTGTGTGAATTCACTTTTCTATAGTCTAAAGCATCAACAAACTTCTACGGAAACAGAGGAATTCAGCCATACATCCTCTGGTTGGAAATACACAAAGAGAAGTAAGAAAAGCTCCTCTACATACCTGTTCTGAAAAGAGCACACCCTTGTTTATCACCAGGTTGCTTCAACAGATGTTGTCTTGACTGAATTTTACTCATTTTTATGATAGCTCCAATGTAGCCAGTATTAATTGCCACTTCGAGATTGTCACTCAAAGTCACTCTGAAATGCATTTGCGTCTCACATTCTTGTAATGCTCACGTAAAATCTTAGGCAAATTATTCCTAATTTTGTGTAATAGACTCAGGTCTGCAATCCTAGTTTTTGGAGTCGGTACTTTGATATAATTCATTTTTTATCAGTTTTGCTTCCAGAACGGAAGCATAGGTTAACAGTCTGGAATCATATCCTTTGCGAAGTCCATTGTGTTCCTTCAGTTTTGAACACATATTTTATCTTAAATTCAAAGCAAATTCTATAATATTAATTCAATCTGCTGTTGTTAGCCTGCTCTGCCAAGATGTGTTACATAACCACACATTTGGAGCAATTTTTTGAGATTTCTATTTTAGTCTGGAAGAACGACAGTCAATCCCAAAGACATAGGGTACTTTTTGGTTCTTTCCTTCTCTGACCTCTGCTGTATTTCACATAGCTAATAATCCCACAAAAGGGATTCTGTTAAATGGAAAGGATGGAAGAACCTGCTGAATTTAAGACTCTAAGTTTATTCCAGATCTATAGGGTTTGAAGTAATCTTTTAAAATTAAGTCTTTTAATCTTTTTGGTTTGAGTTTATTTTAAATCCAGTAAACCAGCCAAACTCCAGTCCTCTCTTTCTCCAAACACACTTACACTTTCCTGAGTTTCATTTCCCATCTAATTTCCTGGACTACTATGACCCTGCCTTTATTCCATTCAGAACAAAGGAAATATGTCAAAATGGAAGTAACATTTCTTCTAAGAGAGGAAGAATAAAAGCAGCTTTGTTTACAGAAGGTTGGTGCAGAGCATTCCTGAGCTACAAAGTAACTCTGAGCAACACTAGGATAGTTATCTCTCTTTCTTCCTAGCAGTCATGCAAGAACACTTTGGAAAGCAACTTCTTTTTTTTGTAGCATTTTTTGTTCTTTTTTTTTTTTTTTCTTTTTTAATGCATACCTCCAGAAGGCAGTTATCATGGAAATAAAAAGGAATATCACAAGAAGTTTAGTGTAATTCAGATCACTTATATTTCCATATCCTACTCCAAAGTCAGGAATAATCTTCCCTCATTATAGCATACCTTTCAGACAGCAAAAAATGGCTCTTGTGTTTAGTTCCAGCCGAAGCAGTAGGACATCTTCTGCAGGTTTCAGTCAGAGTGGAGCTATTGGCTAATTTACCTTGTGTGTTGTGAAACTTACTAAGATGTTGAAAATTATTTGGATATTTTAAGACAATCTCTGCAGAGTCTGTGTCCTCTTTCTCTACCTTAGTTGTAAGCTTATATTAGATAATGGAGACCAGCAATTATTTTCATCTGTGGTCTCTATATTTGTGTCTGTATGGTTCATGGATTGATTTCTAACATGGTAATTTCTGGCATAAGTGGATTAAGGTGGTTTCTTGCCTTCTGAGCTGAGGCTAATCATAATTCCACTAGTCATTTACTAGGTTTCTACCACAAGATTGCCTTCCTAGGAACATTCATTTATTGCTCAAAATGATTGTCAAGTATGCTCTCCAGTATACCAAGTTGTCCAAAATCCTCAGGATTTTCTTTAATAAATTTTGCTATAATAATTTTCTTTCATTGAGATTTTAATAGATTTTTTTCTATCTATGTTGCCAATTTCAAAGAAGGTGGCTTTTGTTTTTTTTACATATTAACCCCCCACATCTTTAAACACATTAGAGGATCTCTCAAATTCCACAAGAAAAATGTAACACTTCCCACTATTAATACACAACCAGTAATTAAATAGATTGGTTTGTGAGAACTAACCAATATCCCTACCATATCTATCAACCCTGATTAAATAACTGTACATTAAGAAACTATGTTACATAGCTCATCGATGTAAACCAATGAAGATTTATAAGCATCTTTGATTTCTGTATCTTCTTCCAAATCCTTTCATGTTTCTAGAATTTAGTCAAATAAAACAATATAGAAATGATCATAAATTATTGATTTCCTCATTTAAATATTTTAATCTCAATTATCTGCTAAAAATCCTGATTAAATTTTATCAGTTATTTCAACCAAATAAGAATAATGAAAGGGACAAGTAGATTCCTAAATTTTTGAGACATAAATCACTTCACATTAGAAAGAAGAAATGAAAATATACAAAATTTGTGCTAGATTATTCTGCTGTTAATATTTATCCATATTTTGATCATTGTGTAATTAATTTCATAATCAAGGATGCAAATTTAGTCAGCTTGATGCTGACATGCAGGAATTAAGTCTTTCATAACTTAATAATCCTGTACATACATAATCCTATATTTTGGTGCTGGTAATAATGATGGTGATGACAACAATCATAATAATAACAACAAAAAACCTCAACTGTGAACTTGGTATTGTAATTAAAAAGTTAATTTTAAAAACTTAATTTGTTGCTAAGAATGTATATAATATCCATTCTCACTGTTTCTAGAAAGAATTCTAGTATGTTTAATCCCTAGTTCCTGTTCAACAGAATTCAGGGCAGAATGTATTTATCCTGATATACTTTGAGATGAACAAAAATAAATATTTGCTTTACTGTTTTCTTTTGAACACTTCCCAGTTCAGTAATTTCACTTTAAAGCATGGACCTTCATGCCAAGATATATATATGCTGCATTAAAATATCAAGAGAATGTTGTGAGGGCTCACAGGCCATTCTCCCTTTCTTGGAAGATGATATATATTCTTTTTATATCTGAAATATGAGATTATCATAAAATGAGACAGAGAGCTACTGTTTTAAGGCTCCAATGTTTGAGACTTTTGGAATCATGCTATAAATTCATCTCATTATGCTATATGTGGAAGGGTTGTGACGCAAACAAGGTGTCTTAATCAATGGGTCTTGATATATATCTTTTCTATTTTACTGATTCCTCAAGTACCTCTTCTGAAATGTCTCAGCTAATCACAGATCCTAATTATGACTTTAAGATATGCAATCTATGATACTCAGACATTTTAAATGAATGTCATTTATTAGAACACTTACTTTCTCATTAGCAGAGATAAATATGCATGATCCGAAGTGTTTTGTATACAGGTTATATACTCAAAACTTGTCCCTAAAGGCTGCCCTTAATGGAAATTCTTTTTGGATCAGCAGTGTTACAGATGAAAACAAGACAATAAGATTATTTTTATATTTTCTTGTCTTCTCAGACTGTACTACATATTTTCAGGAATTTCTTTCTTTTTGGTTTTTTTTTTGTGGGGGGTTTCTTTTTTTTGTTTTTTTTTTTTATAGTTCAGGAAGACTGTGCAGCAACCAGAGCAAGTCTGTTAAGTAAAAGGGGAATAAAATCCAGCCCTTAGGACTGATCTGTTCAGTTTGCCGATATGGTTTTCTATAATGTTTCTATAATGCACCAGCAATTTGCCCAGGTGGCCAAGAAGGACAGTGGTATCCTGGCTTGTATTAGAAATAGTGTGGCCACGAAGACCAGGAATGCTGTCATCCCCCCATACTCAGCACTGGTGAGGCTGCACCTGGAGTACTGTGTTCAGTTCCCAGCCCCTCACTTCAAGAAGGTCATTCGGTATCCGGAGCATATCCAGAGAAGGGCAACAGAGCTGTTGAAGAGTCTGAAGCACGAGTCTTATGAGGAGCAGCTGAGTGAGCTGGGTGATCTTAGAGGTCTTTTCCAGCCTTAATGATTCTATGATTCTATGATTCATAGGTGCTGAGCTTCAACTCCCTTATTTCCTGCCAGTCCACACATCTTTATAGCAAGATGCGTGAGAGACCTCATGACTGTTTTCCTCAGCTATACTTGTACACAGTTACATGTGTGGAATCACAGTTACCATGTATGGAATTGGCATGACAAAGATGCCAACACAGAAAAGTCTACAGATTCAAGTTTATTATGTATAACAAGTATATGTATATATGTATATAAAGTATATGAGAATATGAGCAGGGAGTGCCAAGAAGATGGAGCCAGGCTCTTCTTAGGGATGGATATCAGTAAAACAAGAGGGAATGGGCAGAAACTAGTGCACAGGAAGTTCCACCTGAATACGAAGAAGAACTTCTTCACTGTGTGAGTCACTGCACACTGGAATAGATTGCCCAGAGAGGTTGTGGATTCTCCCTCACTAGAGATCTTCAAGAACCATCTGGATGCAACCCTGTGCCGTGTGGTCTAGGAGGACCCTGCTTGAGGGGGGAGATTGGACCCACTGTGGTCCTTTCCAACCTAACTGATTCTGTGATTCTGTTATCAAAGATCTACAGAGATCTATCCTAGTTTACCAAAGGTGGTGCTAAGCTTAAATTCTCTTCTGGCAGCATTTAACACTTCCTCTCCCTTTTATTTTTTCAGAGCTTCCTTCTTTAATGTCTATATCAGACACCTGACATCTATTTCATCATTTGGATTTAACAGCAAACTGCATGATTCTGGGTACATTTATATTTGAATAGTGCCAGGAAACAGTCTATAGATATATTCTATAGTAAACATCAACAAGATTTCAACAAACAGAGTAAGTTGCTGAAAAACTTATTTTCAGTCTGCAAAACCCTTCTGTTTTCACTCTGTATCTACACTTTGGTCTTCTCCCTGCATTGAAAATAACATGAATTTTTGTTGTTTTTTTTTTTTTTACCAGGCATGGAACAGGCTACCTTTTCAGGTTTTTGTGAAGAAATTTTTTTTTTTACCTTTTTCATAAAAACAGAAAGACAAAACTTCTGTCTAGAAAAACATGCCTAGAATAAGATTCCATTTCTAGTCAGGAATACATAAGAAATTAAGAAAAATCCTAAAACTGCAAAGTTACTGTAAGAATAAAGCAAACTTTGGAGCTCTCATGAGTGTACTTTTAGTGCTTGCCATTCAATTAAATCACCTCTTCCTCGTCAATCTTCTTTTATCACAACTTAAATGTTCATTAAGAAATGTAAGTAGCTTTGCTTTTTTTTTTTAATGGTATGGCTCAATAATACCTCCCAGTTCTTCCACTTGTGTCATCCACTTGTAATTCTGTTCTTTGGAAGAAAAGGCTGGTATGCAAAACCTATTGCTCATGGTACACTTGGCAAATGCTCCAAGCATTTATTTTAGAACACGCTAAAATACACTTTCTGTGGTAACAGAAAAATTGTTCACAAATACATATCCAGTAATTAGGATATTGTTCTTTGTCTGTCACTGACAGATTCAGCAGAGAGGTGCCACTCCATGTAAAATAGAGATCATCAAAGCTCAACTTACAGTGTTCAGCCTGTATATTTATATAATAAATAGTCATCAGTTCTTCATTTTGGGCAGGGAAGAAAAGCAATGAATGTAGACTTTCTTGCATGTTCAGAAAGGTTAATTACATTTTTTCCAAGACTGAGATCTACTTTTGACAAGCTATAAAACACTAAGCCTGTCATCAATTTCTGCCCTGTCACATTTCATACCCTTTCTTCCCTGCATAATATGGTAGTGAAAATTAAACAGGCCCGCCACGAAAAAGGACATAATTTAAGGAAAAAACCCTGAAACAACCCCAAAACACCAAGAAAAAACAAAGACTGTCAGCATTAAGGCCAACTCTAATGGGTTGGATAATTTGAACATGAGAGCCCAAGTCCATGTTTCATGAATGTTAATCACAGAGGAATTTCCACTGACTTTGTTTTCATCACTCTAGGTGAGTTCAATCTTCATCTTCCTTAGCAATCCAATCTGATAATTTTACAGCCAATGCCAAATCCATTGTCTTTGTACACACAGGCCCTCTCATACTTTAAGAACAGTTCAAAAGTGTAAGAAGAGAAGAAGGCAAAAAAATGTAGCAAAGGGGTCTGCTTGTCATTGAGAATGGAGTTGTGCTCAGGGAGGTTATAAAGAATGGTATTGACTGTGAGGGTACAAGGTGGGGTGAAAAGGACTGTTTTGCAAGGGGTCTTACCATCATTACAGTTCTTCTGAGAAAGAGAGAAATATTTTTTTTTATCAAGCCTAGCACCTGACTGCTACTTGAGACTTTCCACCTGTTGGGCATAACCTACTCAGTCCCTGTTTATTATGAATGTGCAAGTAGTATCAATAGGTCTAGATACCATCGCATTAAAATTACTAACATACCCACCACACAGCTGAGGACACCATTTCAGGATTCAAAATGAGAGCATTCATGTAAAAACTTTTCTGTATTGCACATTACTAGCCATACTCTTGGGGCATGGACATCCTCATAACACATCTCCTACCATAGTAACAGGGAAATATATGCAGACAGAGGAAGCAGGAATAATAGGACCTCAAGATTTTTATCTGCATGACAAACAGTTTCAGCTACGTATTAAAATTTCTAAGAATGTATTTCATTAGAGCTACTTTGAAGACATTAAACATACACACACACACACATACATATACACAATTTTATTGATAGTTTAAATGTTACATGTATGTGCATGTGTCTGTTCTGATATATTTTTAGGCATGTTCTTGATGTATGATGTCAAGAAATATATGCCTGATTCTTTAGTTTTCTCAATTGCTTTATAAATAATAAATAATTTTTACATTTGGAAATATTATAATCAGTGCTGTATTTAATTATTTATAGTTCCCTCATGTGTTTTGTTGATGTGATTTATTTTGTTTTGTTCTGCTTTGTTGCTGTGAGCACCTGGAAGAAAAGCCACCATATTTTGAAAAAATAAAATCAGAGGAATGAATGTTTAATTCCTGAATATTAAAGCTTAACAAGAATTGGGTCTTGAATTCAAGATTATCAGTGTTTGGGAAGATGGAATAGAAAATAAAATTGAAATATCCTTTGAATTTTTACATCATGAAATTTCACATTATTTTCACCAAACACTATGAAGAGTCTTGAAAATTGTAAACCCTTTAGGAAATAGGTATTAAGAAAGATTACTTCACCTATCCTTGGCAGAGAGACAAGATTTGCTTCTACTTTAGCACTTCACCTTCTGCTAAAGATAAATTTTATGCTAGAATTAGATTTTCTTTTGGAAGAAGGAAGTTTCATTTAAAGCAATTTTAGAATGCTCCGTCTCAAATTAAGTGCCTTTTCCTTGAGAATCATCCTACAGCATTTTAAAATTTCTTTATTTATTACAAAGCAGAAAGAAACAAGTGAATACTTGACTTTCCAAGGAGTATTACTTGCTGAATGAAATGCATTTGTCCAGAAAACGCGTTATTACTCATTGGTCAGAGTGTAACTGGTAAAGTGATCTTCTGTAGCACCAAGAAAAGACAACTTGAACTGACTCATGGTGAATCTCACACATCCATACACACATATGCATTTATAAAAAGGGCAGATATCACAACAGAAGTGATATTTCTTATAAGGCATAAAATTGCAGAAATCAGCCTTTGACACCAAAAGCTTTATTTTCTTGCATAGAGACACTGTTCATTGTTCTCATATAATTGAAGTATGTTGAAGTCTTTGTTTGTGAAACTGTTAAAGGATAACAACAGAAGTTTAGAATATACTAATATGCCTCAGACTTGTCAAGAGATTCGTGATGAACCAGAGCTAGTGGGTTTAGCTATTTTTACCAGTTGGTATGTGGAAATACCAAAGTCAGTAAAAGACTCATTTATAACATTTGGTGAAATACCCTCAGAGGCTGCAAGATTTGAACTCTAAGGTTCTGTCTTTTGAATCTTTTAGAACTGTAATTTAAAGTAAGTACATATTAAGTGATTAATGGCATTAATAATTATGTTTTGGCACAGGTTTATCAAGAAGAGAACAAGGAGAGGAGGAGTGTGAAAAAGAATTTTAGCTTTCCTGTTAGCATCATCTGTAGCAACACATGCTTATGAATGCATTTGTCTCCATTTTGATCACTCTGTATTCTTATTGAGTCAACCAATTGCAAAATTCAACAAGCATCTTGGTACTTGTCAGACGCTTGGGACTTAACCCAGATTCACTGAGCTTTTGGTACATTAAAGACATGATCAGATATTTTTACAAATGTAGACAGGTGAAAAAGAAGCACGGCTGCATACTGCCTCAAGACTATTCATTGAGTCCGATCTTGAATTATGTGACATCTCTGAACAAAATAAGTAGAAGTGATTTTAGATAAAGCTTCCAGTGGCTAACCTGCTTTAATTAAAGATGTCTCAAAAGATAGAAGAATCAAGAGCCAAGACAAAAGAAATGTGTTATGTGAATTACCAGGTAATTGCTTCAAAGGTAAACTTTAAATTTTTCAAGTAGCCAGACTAAAGCCAACTAAAATTTATTCAAGGGATCTTATTTGATTTCAATTCTTATTATTTCTATGACTATGGTTCAGCAAAATATGAAGACTACTAGTTGTAATTATTTCAATATGAAATAAAGATAGAAGTGGTGAAGACCACTCTTTAATGTTCTTTCGGATGAAACCATAACTCCATCTCCAATAACATCAACAAAGTTTGTCTAAAACTCGTACGTTTGTGTTTGTGCTTGTTTTCCTCTCCTTGTAAAATGTTGAACAAACAAATCCTAAAAACCTAGCAAAAGCAAGAAGAAGTGTAATACATATGTTGATGTTTAGAATATGATTCTAGCAATGGCTGTAAGACTGCAGTGAAGTGCCAGTTCCGAAATGCTGATGAGCTTCACAGAGTAGAGCATGTACACAGGAGCTGTTCATTCTCTAGATGTAGCAATTTGAGATGCAGCTTTACATGGTGTGCTCATTCTTCTGCTGGAAGTTCTTGCTTGTAGCAGTATTGGAAAAGAGGAATTCATGTCCTTGCCATTCCTTGCCATTTCAGGAAAGGAAATCTGTATTTTCATTCTTTGAAACATCAGAAAGAAGAATAGTGAAAGAAATGCAATAGACATACCGAAATCAAATTATGTGCAGGTCACAATGCTGAGTTTAAGATATGACAAGAGATGAATGAATGGGCGTGGGGTTGGAGGGGAAGGAAAGAGTTAAATTAAGTGGGTTCTTTATCCTTGAATAATGGACAAGGGTCCAATGGACAATGAGTACAGGCTACCCTAGTGACACACTAAGGAGAAGTGTGTCAAGCCTAAATTATGTAAGCCACAAATTCTACCACGCCATGCACAAGTGATTGTACAGAAAACAAAGGAAGATCAAAACAATCAGGAGAGCACACAAGTTTACAAGTGTGTTTAGGTTCAGTAACCTGAAAATTTGAGACTCAGAATGGAGCATAACAGATCCATGACAGAAAATGCAGTGCAAATATTATATATAAATAGCTTAAAAGAAGAGCCAATCAAGGGTAAGTCCTCTGATTATTGTCAGGGACAGAAAACTCCCAGTGATAGGGCCAATGTCTGCAAGATATTTTGGTTCAAGCCATCATTCTGTGTTGGAGTATCATATAATATAATAATCATGTAATATTATCAGTTGGGGTTTCAGACAATACTCAATAACTGTATATGTTTTCTAAGCAGTCAAACTTAAGGAAATTTTCCTCAGGCTGCTCTGTGAATTGGCTTAACCTGTTGAACCTTCAGGAGTTACCTTGGAGCTCCAGCAGGAGAGGAGAGGCACCAGAAGACTGAAGCCTGAGCAAGCCTAGTACCGTTCATTAGGAAGATTTCTGAGATCACAGGCTAGTTAGATTAAATTCTGTTCTTAAAAAATAGCAGATCTGATGTTAAGTATCCACCATGAAAGATCAATTGAAAAGGATTTCTAATTCCCATTACATAAAAAATACTTTTGTATGCTATACAGTTAAGTATATTCGAACTGCCTGTGATGACATTTATTTCTGTTACAATTGTGTGGCATCACTACGAAGGGTAAATTCAGGGAATAATTAGCAATGCTGAATTGTCAAAGTGGAGATATTTATCAGATCCATTGTAGCCTTCTGCAGCAGAAACAAAGAGTAAAACCTGCCTTTCCCTTCATGATTCAGAAAAGTTGTCATATTACACAACAGGACACAGGACCTTGCTGTATTTTGCATTGTCTGGTTCTGATATTATTCAGTGTTGCATTTATCATACATTTTCGGGATAAAAAAGTAGGAAAGGAGAAGCTGGAAGTACACTCAGGGTCAGAATAAGAGTGCAAATAAAGTTTTCTATTGGCATGCTTCCAGAGGGACATAATGCTTAGTGAATATCTATTTTATGGACAGTTCTGTCTGGGCATAAGCCTGTATGAGAAGAAGCATATTTTCATGTATCCTGCTGCTAAAGATTCATTTAGAACACTTCAATGTTTCATGTTGAAAAACACTGCCTGCCATTTCAGGATTGTGTATCTTAAAACATTTTATTTGGCTCTTAATTTAACTTAATTTAAAATACTTTACAGAAGCATCAGGCAATTCAGATAACTTATCTAGAAAATCTGCAGTAATTTATACTTATGAAAGTCAGTTTAAGAGCTTTGCAGATTGTATCTACTAATTTTAAAATTCCTGCATTCAGGAATGCATTTGCTTATTAAATATTTGCAAAATACTTCAAATTACTGTTCTGTAAAAATATTTTCCTGTTAATGCAAAAGTTGCTGTACACTGCAAATGGAGACCAGATGCCACAGTGGCACTTTCAAGCTAAACAAAAGTCAGTGTAGATCAATAAGTTTTAGTCCTGTCTTTAAAGTAAATGTTTTAAATTCTTACATACGCCCAATATGTAACAAACAATATTAAAAGTCAGGAGTTATTATATTCAGCCACTTCAATTTAATGTTTTTTTTTTTAATTACAGCAGGTAAAATATTATCCCTGCAGTCAGCATTAAATGCTCACTCTTGGTTTTGCTGAGCAACATTTTTGGACAAAATATCTATTGCAAGCAAGTAAATCTTTATCCATGCCTTAGTCTTGTTGAACTTAAAATGCACATTTGCCGACAATTTCAATAGGAATTTTGACATTTAATCTGTTTTCATCCTTTATATGGCAGTTACCTGTAGCCATCTGGTCTGGTATAACAGTCTTTCAAATATATATATGTGATCTTTCCATCTGCGCAAGGAAGAGACCTTTCTCTTTCAGATAACAGAATTAGATAGGATTTTCACCAATGCAAGATAGATATCTGTCAGTTTCAGACACTTTATCCCCATATTCTTTCTACATCCCTTGGAGTTAAAAACAAAGTCTATACTTTTCTTCAGGTGTCTTGTCATCGAGGTCAAGAAATGTGGCAGGAGAATATTTCTGCCTATTATCTTTCATGAATCCTCTGGACTTTCTTCCTGCCTTTGTTACTTAGCAGACTATTTTCATTGCATTGCACCTATTCATCACAGCTTAATATTTCAATCATTCCTCCTGAGATTGCTCCTGATACAGTCTGTTACAGAAGTTGTTTCTAAATGTCATTGTCATATCAAGGACTGATAATTAGTTTTCATTAACCTTTTCTATGCTCCTGTCAAGTGGGTTGTACATGTCATCACAGTGTGCTTTTCTGAAACTGAGTTTCTTTTCCCTCATAGCCACTATGAAAAATGACAGCTGGAATCAGTTATGCCAAAAGTTGTGTGGAGTGAAAAGGGATCACTAAAATGATGTGTGAAAAACAGAGAGAAAAATCTTTCAAACCAAGAAGAATAGAGGCACTAAAGTTCAGAGTTTAGTCCTTTCCTGTTTCCTCCTTGCTTTGAAGTGGAAGTAGGAATTTAATCCTTGTCCATATGGACAAGTCATTAAAGAATTTTCCTACTGAAACTAGCCACATCACAGATTATGCCTATAAGGCATATTGAAGAAAACTAATAGCATCTCATACTCAATATTCTTTACCTGGTCATAGAGTGGTGGTAATCATAATACATCAGTTTACTTTTCTGTGCCAGATTCAGATGTCTGAGTGGATTGAATGAAGGCATAAAATGTATAAAGCATGAATAACATGCATTTAAACCTTTGCCTAATTTATGTTTTATTTTGGTCCTGTTTTCATAGCTATGGGATGTCTTAGCCCTGTCTGACAGAGAAGCAACAGAGTGAACATAAGTGAATCTGCTGCCCCTGCTCCCATACTTCACAGACATATCTCCCTACAGCTGAATTCCATGGCAGATACCATGGCTGAAACACAGTTTTTCTCTTATGGTTGTTCAGTCAGCTCAGACAGTGTTTGATCTTAAAAAGTTCAATGTTATACAGGTAGGGTAGGAAACAGTGGTACAATATGAAATATTATAGTCTCTGACAAGGAAAGAGTTACACTTTAGTGCAAAATTTTCAAAGCTGTTCTGGAGCTCAGTGCCTACTGTATCTACTGCAACAAAGTGAATGGCTTTTCAGAAACAGAATTGATTTTCAGAATCAGAATGGATTTTCAGAATCATTGAGTGCTGAAACTCACTGAACTCAGTGGGAAAACTGAGCATCTGCTCCTCTAATGATAATGTTACTGATTGCATGCCTTAAGTATAGTGTTGGCTCCAGGGTGTAACTAGAGTTTCCATTTCTAGAGTGGAAATGACTAGGTTTAGTGACTACAAAAACAGAGAAGAAAACCTCCTTTTAGGGAAGACAAGAAATGATCCTTAAGAATACCTCGAGCTTCCATAGCATCTTTAAAAGTGGATTGTCTCTAACAATTTTCTTATAATCTAATAGGTCTTCCTAACAACTTCATTTGTCTATTACAGGCTGAAGGCAATTCTAACTTTTGCATAGCTAACTGTAACAGTATAACTGTGTTCTTGTACATATTTATGAATATAATTTTCATTCTGGCTTTATTTGACAAATTGTTTATCAGAGATTCAAGGTCTTAAAAAAAGCTGAATGAAAGCACAACAGCAATTTGTATTAGTTCATGCTGAGATTTTCTGGTATCATTAGACTATTAAATGATTTTTATAAGTCGCTATGGTTTACTTTATTAAGACTGACAAAAACATTTGAATACTATTAATTAGATTGTGTAGCTTTTCCTCACTAGCTTCAGTTCCATTCCACACTGTATCATATAAAGGACTATGACTTATGGTACTCCTTTGAAGAAATTATATTTGTTACTTTAAACTTGAGGTCTCTATGTAATCCATTTTAAGATCCACCTGTCATAACAACATATGAGTCCAGAACAGTGCCTGAAGAATAAATACATAAATGTTTCTGCTGCTAGCTTCTCAGTGAAAGAGACCTTGAATGAAATTTTTAAAAAATGAAACACATGATCAATGCTGTCATTTGAAATATATGCAGACTCTGAATACCATATTTACACACCACTGAACTTGAGCAGACTGCTTAATTCAATACATTTTGAATTGAAACAGTCTTTCAGCCAGTTCTTTCTCATACCCTGCAACAACTCTTATATGTTAGTTTTCCAACTGTCCAGTTAACTGTATAGAAAGTGACTTTCAGTATCCTAAAATTTCACCTGATTGTGACTTGGGTATCATTTCAAATGCCATTATCATTTAACTTGCTTCATTACCTTGACCTAGCAGTGTTCAACAGTTTAATTCAATTTATTTTTATTTTATTTTATTTAATTTATTTTGTTTATTTAATTTTATTTCTTATTTGACCAGAATGGCTGCCTTTTAGTATTAGCTGAGTACTTTCCAAATTTTTCAGTAATAAGAAACAACATGTTGGTCATTGACAATATTTTTAACTTCCTACTGACTCCTCAGGCTGTATTAATACGTATAAACATACATTGAAGAAAATAAGAAAAGTAAAGTTACATGCAAATTTGAAAAAAAGAAAAATAAAACCAAGTAATCCAGTTCCTTAGTCTGAACTGTTTCAGTAACTTCATGCATCCTTTGAACACCACTACCACTTAATGACCTCTCTCCTCTCTTGGGTTTTACTTTTGGTTTAGGAGCAGCAACTAGCTAGTACAGTATTTCATATGCTGGCATAAAAGATTTGCTTCTTGATTTAAAATAGAGAAGATATTTTAGGTACAGAACATCTAAATGCCCCAACTTGGCCAGTGCATTGCGTTAGCCCTGACTAAGAGCCAAACTCCCAACCAGCTGCTTACTCACTCCCACTCAGTAGAATAAGGGAAAAGAAGAGGAAATAGTGATCATTTACTAATTACTATCATGGACAATACATACTCAATTTGGGGAAAATTAATTTATTCCCAATTAAAATCGTTCTGGTAGTGACAAATACAAAGGACATTAAAGCAATATATGTCCTCCTCACTCTTCCAAGCTCAGCTTCACTCCAGACTCCTCTACCTCTTCCTCACCCGAGGGGTATGGGGTTGCATGGGTTGTAGTCAGTACACAGGAGTTTCTCCCTCCTGCATCTTCCTCCTGACACTTTACACTAGCTTCGGTGGCTGCCTCTCCTTCTCTTTCTTCACTCACCTTCTCTCACAGGGCTTTTTCTCACTCTTGCTAATTTTTTTCTCTCTCTGTTGCGAATAAGTGTTTTAGGTTGCTCAAATGATATTGGCAAAAGCTGGTCTAATATTAAAGTGAAAGCAAAATTTGTTCTCAAGATTCACTCTATTACTTACTGGATGGTTGACTCACACAGAGAAAGATCCAAAATCAATCAATCTAAAACTCAAATCAGCTGAAAATGATCTATGTGGAGGCTAGGGATGGGAAAAGGCTAAGGACAGGAAAACGTAAGAATAAAAGGGAATAAGGGAGAACCTCCATTGAGTAACAAGGTTCAGAGTGGACCCCCTTGCCGATCCCAGCCCTGAAACTGATCAACAGTTTAGGCCTAAAGGTTTTAACTGCACTTAAACTTAACAGCACTTAATCAACAGCCTAATTTAAACAATTTAACAAAATAATATATGGAATTTACTATAAGCACAACAGTAACTCACTTACAGCCCTAACTTACAAATCTAACATACTTAAGAATCTAAGAGAGCAACATTCATAGTATATTTGTTATAGCATATAGGTGTTTCTTTTTTTATATATTTTTTTACCTTTTTAAACTTTTACTTCTCTTTATTTATTTATTTTTTTTTTTAAACTTTTATAGCATATAGGTGTTTTACTCTGTGAAATTCTACGTTTTATCATTTTTTCTCTTCGGAATTTTATCATCTATGTTCCTATTTGAGTTTCCTACCTAAATCCAGTGCTGAAGTTTCAGTTTCATTGAAATCTATAATTAAGGAGAAAGTAAATGACCTGCATAATCCAAATTGCTGCCTTCTTTGTGCAAAGCTATTTTCAAGGAAAGGCTTTCATGGAAATTCAAGGATATGATTTGAACATTTTTCAATGGACCTTCATACTTGACTATGTATGGTGTTGTGCTATACAAAATCAGTTAGGTTTTCTATTAAAGGTTTAAATATTTAAATATTTACACAGACTTTTTCTGCAGCTATGTCAGTCTTGAATTAGACAGGTGGACATAACTGAATTGCAAAACAAAGTAAAACACATATATGAATATATAAAAAACTTGCACGCACACAGACATAAAGGTATATATACCTGTTAAAAATTCCTCTCGAGTTCAGTAAAGTGACACTTTGTATTTTCTCAATGAGTCAAGGGTTGAGCCTCAAGGAGTGGGGGTATCAGGCCAGGCTCCATCATCACCTACAAGTATAACAAACTTGAGAGTTCTCCAGCTCTGAGAGGCATCCCACTCAGAGGGGAATTGCTGGTCACAGCCCACTGCAGTCCAGGAGAACTCAAAGATCTCACTTAGGACCACTGTTTATAGAGTTGTAAATGAGTTGGCTTTAGAGAAAGCAATTTTCCATCCTGGCCACAGTTTGGGTTAGCAACATTACTTGAAGTCTTGATAACAAATATGTTGTTCCACTTGGGTTGTTATTCAGGCAAGAAAAATAAGTTTCCAGGGCTGTTCATTAAAAATACAGGAGCTCATTAGACAGAATAAGTTCCTGGGAGCAGACAGTGTTTCTGATAAGCTCAAGAGGAGTTTGATAAGCACAGGAACAGCATGAGTGCAGTTCATCGAGGCTGAGGCCTGACAAGTATTTCTGGGGTCATAGTGTGGCCAGAGGAAGGGGGGGAGTGTTATAACACCATGGCCCCTGAAACCCCTCCAGCATTTTCTGTCCTTTAACATTTTTTCCCAGAGGTGCTGTCATGGTGGCTGCTGGGCTCAGCTCTGCCCTATATGGATTTTTTTGGAACCAACTGTATCAAGAATAGAGCAGTAGTGGTTTTTCCTCATGGAGGCCACCACTGCAGCACCCTGCTGCCAATATTTAGGCACCCTCACCCAGCACAGTAAGAAAATCATCACATCTTACAGGTCCCTAGTTCTTGAAATAAGTTATTTGGAAGTGGGTTTGTGCACAGATAACAGTGTTTTTGTTCAACATCTCCTCTGAATAAAGGCTATGCCTTATAAGCTATATTTTGTGTTCTACAAGAAAATAAATTTCAGACAGATAAAATAATCAATAAACCCTTTCCTGTTTACTGGTGTAAAACATTGTTCTAGTACTTCACATTTTATATCAAGAGCATCCTAATATTAATCTTTTGAAATGACCATGTATAATTTAACTACCTTTCCTTTCAGCAAAAAAAATCTAATTATTTTTTATTTCACAGTAATGCCTTTCCCTGAAGAATAGTATCCTTTTGGCCTGGTAATATTCTTAATTTCCATTTTTCATAACAGTGAATGCTGAGAGCCTCCTGATGAGTAGATGATGCAATTAAGGCTACATTTCTTCACTACTGTCTGTGGTTTTGTTCATAGTAGACATGTACATTTTATGTCCTGAAGATTAAGTATTATAGTCTTTTCCAGTGACATTTGTAGCTAAGCACATTAATATAAAGGTCAATGTCCCTTTAAGTGGATCAATAATAACTTGACAGCATAGTATATAATCATAGTTTCTTATCATACCGGGGCTTATAGGGTTTGATTATGTTTTCTTCCTCTTTCTCAGTCTTCTTCTATATAGTAAAGAGAGCAGAAAACAAAAAGAGGACTATTCTCCGAACAGCAGGACAGTGGACTTTCCTATGTTCCAGAAGTATGTAGGTATCTGGAACTGCAGAGACAAAATAAATGTAATTCTGCAACTAAGGCATCAAAAATTAGCTTTTTCAGTAATAAAGGAGGAGAAAATAAGGGAGGTTTGCATTATGTGCTGCAAATTTTTTTCTAACCATGAGGATAATCGAAATTATTGCAGACCATCCATCCCTGAAGCTACTCAAAACCTGACCTAACTTTAAAGTCAAATCTAACTTTGAAGTTGACCTTGGTTTGAAAAGGGGATTACACCAGAGGACCTCCAGAGATTTCTGCCAATATAAATTAATCTGTGGGACTATGATTTTAGCAGATTATGCCCTGAAGTTTTTTGTGTTAAGATGTGTCACTACCATGTAATACAAGAAAAAAGTTGCATATTACCACTTGAATTGATTCTTGATAAAAATCAAAGAACATGGGCAAAACAGTCTAAAACCTTCATCTGAAAGCCTGGCAGAAAATTTTTTCAATGTGTTGATCTTATACAGCAGCAACATATAATAGTTTTCTAACGTTTTTCTACACATTTAAAGGCTTCTCCAAAGCAGAATAGTATTTTATGTTCATTCTTACTTCCTCTGAAATTAAGGATTACGGAGTTCAGTGAACCTGAAACTTTTTGCTCTTAGTCTGAAAAGTCAAGCTTTTGATAATAACTGGAGAGCAGCTTCTTCAAACAGCTTTTAAGTCCTGTGTATTTTCTCTTGAGTAGTAGGATATAGAAAATATTTTTACAAACTGCTGACGCTAATCATTATAAAAAATTTATGTGCCTCTCTGCAGCAGGGTAAAATATCTTGAGCATCATGGGTGGAAGTGCCTATTATTCTATCAACCTGAAGAAGATCTGAACCACTTCCTCTCCTCAGGTCCAAAAATCTGTCTTGGTTCTTTGAAGAATCACATAAAACCACATTGTAATGGGGTCACAGAGTACTGCATTGAAAATCAAAATATACAGGATTGTAATCTCAGGATCAAGATCTCACCAGAATGGGTGGGTCTGGCAGAAGCCAATCATTCAAAAAGCAATGTCTGCAAGAAGGCCTAGAAGGGGTGGGGAAAGTGGTAGGATACATCACCTTGCTGAGTTAGGGCTTTGGCACTGCAGGATTCCTGTCTATCCAAGCAGGAACTGGTCTGGAGTGGTGATACATACCTGGTTTGGGGGGAAACTGACCTCCTGATTCTGTCTCAGTGACCTGAAAGGTTCTGACAGCATAATGCCAAGTAATTAATCAGAAAAGACAGCACATAGAATCCAACATTCAACTCAAGATCACTTTTTCAGAGAAACACCAATTATTCTGCAGAAAGATGAATTAATCTCAGCAATTATTGAGCAAAAATGGATTGGCCACTGGCAGCAATGACAGTGAGCAGCACAGTTAGTCAACTGCTACCATTAAACCATACCATAAAAATTGCTTTTGCTGTAGATACATAAGTGGCAACTAATTTTGATAATCCTTTCATCAAATTCTTTTTCTTTGGCTCTTAGGAATTGCATGTGATGAGTGCAAGGATGAAATGAACCTGATGTAACTTTTGAAAGGTTTATAATGCTAGGAGAACAGAGCATAACAGATTCAATATTGCAGGGAAGACTGAAATCAGAACTGTTGGTAGAAAGGAGTATGTAAGGATAGCAGTGCCCATCTAGTTTTCATTACTGTAACCTATTTCAGAGATAAAACTATATCACATGTACAGGCCTCAGCTTCATTTTTACCAAGTCTGTTTGTTTCCTCCTCTATAAGGCCTAGGAAAATATTGCTACTACTAAGCCTCATTCTATTTTGACAGTAGAGAATAAGTCAAATATCCATTCTATTTCTTTTTTTTTTTTCCTGTGTACTTTTAAGGTCACAGGTAGTGATTTTTTTTTCGCTTAAAAACCCATGATGAAATAATATCTACTATCTACTCTATATGGTAATCAAAATAAAGAGTATTTTCAGTATTTTTCAAGAGGTAAGTTTATCTAACTTGGACAGTCTCATTCAAGAAATAGCAATTTAAACCAATATTTGTGTTGATTCTCAGTGGATAATTACTTCCAATGCTCATTCAAGGTGCTCCTCCACTGACTACAGAGAGCCCTCAGAAATGATTGCAGAACCCAGGCCTGAAAAAAATAGTAGGTACTGAGAGAAAAATCACCCTTCTATTTGTGATTAAGATAATTTCCAAACATCTTGTACCATTATCAGTGTCTTTGAAGGGAATGCATGTACTTGGCAGCTATCAGCTGCCGTTTTAACTGTTATCAGCCAATTTTGTTGAGATATAGAACTACAGCAACATATCATAAATCCATTTTAACTTTATATGAAATTACAAAGGATAACTCCTTTCTAGTTCTGTTTCTTGTCACCTATAACTCCCTGTTGTGTAAGTGAATGAAGCATTTGCCAGGAAAAAAGATAATTTGATATAAAAAAAGGCTAACTTCTAAGTGAACATGATAACTTTGCAGGACCACAAAGATGAGTGATTATGTGCTATTTATCATCCAATCTTCATTTAATTGTTTGTTTTTTTCCAGTGTTGCTGTCATGCTTGCATCCAATCATATTCCATAATTTATTGATCGCAAAAATAGACTTAGTCTTTCTAATATCTCAGGCTTTAGTTTGACCCCTTTTTGTGATTCCTAAGCTGCACTAACATATTGAAAACCTTGTGTTATTTCTGAAAAGTCTGCAGTATTTATGGACAATTCTGTTAAGATTATTCACACACCATTTCCCTGTTGTTAGCAGTATGTACCATGTACTATCCCTTCTTTCAAACCTCTACAGCATGACACACAGGGATGTGTCATGCTGGTGTGTCTTTGATTTAAAGTGGCTTGTAAAAGAATTGACAACTGTTTGTACCAGAAGTTATGAGATACAAAATAACCTGAGCCTGATGATATAAATATTCTAGTTAGATTATGGTACTATTTTAGAGCTACTAGGTTTGCTTGACTGCCCCTTTTCCTAGTCTGTTGGAGTAGGCAAATCCAACTGAAAGTGTCTTCAGGGATTTTTCTGCCACATCACTTTTTATGAATGATACTCTTCTGCCCTGTCATCTGTGCAACCATCAACTAAAGATTTGAAGAAAAATATAAGCTTTAAAAAATCATCACTTTGCAAGGGCTGATTTTTAGAATTCAGTACAAAGAATCAAAGTAGCACTTTTGTATTGCCAACCTGAATTATCTTGAGAATCGGCTACTGCTAGCCACTATTCCTTTGCATTTTCCCTTCTTTTCTGTCGTTCAGTCCTACTTCAATACGATTTCATTTTTAAATACAGCTGGAAGATTAAATAAGCTAACCACTGCTTTTGTGGCAGCAAGTTTTCTCTTTTCTGAAATACTGAACAATCTCAATATTATTTTAATCTCCTGGGCAACAGATAAAGACTTCTCTTTTTATCTTTAATTTAAAAGTAATTTCTGCCTTTGTCCAGGTTCCCTCTTCTCTAATTTTGAAGAACTATGTCTTCGCAGCATTTATTAAGATTTAAATGGATTAACAAATCCAAATACCCCAATAAGACTATAATTGTGCAAAGATCTATAGCTACTCCAAATCCTTTCAGCTCAACTCTAAAAACCAAACAGCAGGAAATATATTACAACTTCAATATTCCCTGATGGTTCTATAACGCTTAGAGCTAGGCATACTAGTATTCCTAACATTGCTATTTAACTTGTATTGAGCTTCTGAAGTTCCCATATAAGTGAAGGGAAATAAATCACATTAGAATTTTTTTTTGTCAGATGCGCAAGCTGATGCTGAAAAATCATGTTAATGAGAAAGTGCAATTTACAGTAAAGATGAGGAAGTGTGTTATATTGTCTAACAGGTAGATTACACACACAAAAAAATGAAATCAGAATGGCATTTTAGATACTTGATCTCCAGAGGTACCTCTTTAGTATTATCTAAATAACAATATCAAATGCCACAGCTTTGGCTAATGAAGACTGTATAATAACAAAACAGTGACAAAAGCCATTGTGGGGAAAGGGAAGGGAAGGGAAGGGAAGGGAAGGGAAGGGAAGGGAAGGGAAGGGAAGGGAAGGGAAGGAGAGGAGAGGAAAGGAGAGGAAAGGAAAGGAAAGGAAAGGAAAGGAAAGGAAAGGAAAGGAAAGGAAAGGAAAGGAAAGGAAAGGAAAGGAAAGGAAAGGAAAGGAAAGGAAAGGAAAGGAAAGGAAAGGAAAGGAAAGGAAAGGAAAGGAAAGGAAAGGAAAGGAAAGGAAAGGAAAGGAAAGGAAAGGAAAGGAAAGGAAAGGAAAGGAAAGGAAAGGAAAGGAAAGGAAAGGAAAGGAAAGGAAAGGAAAGGAAAGGAAAGGAAAGGAAAGGAAAGGAAAGGAAAGGAAAGGAAAGGAAAGGAAAGGAAAGGAAAGGAAAGGAAAGGAAAGGAAAGGAAAGGAAAGGAAAGGAAAGGAAAGGAAAGGAAAGGAAAGGAAAGGAAAGGAAAGGAAAGGAAAGGAAAGGAAAGGAAAGGAAAGGAAAGGAAAGGAAAGGAAAGGAAAGGAAAGGAAAAATATTGAGAGAATCACAGGCATCACATATTGTCAGTAACCTTAAATTCTGTGCAGACAAAGGTCTCAGCTGGAGAGAGATTACCAAAATCTAACCTGAAAAAACTGTGTCCCATCCATCCTTCTGAAGGAAGAAGAAGGAAGGTGAGAAAAATTCACAGCTGTTGTTTAAGGATTGTGAGGATTTCAGTCTTGATACTTAGCCCAGTAAGCCATGCTTCTGGGAGTAAGCATTTAATCCATTTACAAAATTTGTTTCTGGATCCAAATTTATATAGTGAATTAAATAGATAATCCTACTTTAGTCTGTCAAATTCTTTTCTGCCAGTAAAGAGAACAGCAAGTGCTACTAGACGTTTGCAAGTTAATATTTATCAAGATTTCAGAAAGGCTAGCAATTTTAAAAAATATCTTCTGTCGCTGAATTACACGTTATTTGGATGTATAAAATCAGAAAGTGCTTATAATTCTTATCATAAGTGTTAAATGAGGAATTAAGACCTCTTTCTAGTCTTAGACTGTTTTATTAATATTTGATTTTACTTAGGCAAGGACACTTGAAGGAATATAAATACTATGATTTTCATATGAAACTGATATTAAATGGGCAACTATTTATACATTCTAGAAAACAGACTTCCTTTTCTTTATGAGCAGGTTTATTTTTGGCATATTAGATTTTTTTAGGAGTTGTTCTTAGATTGAAAATGTATCTAATTTATGACATGTAAAATGCAGCAATGAAGCATAAGGGCATCCAAAAAGGTGATTCTAAGCTTGGCAGTAAAAATGATTGCTATATATTAGGAAATAACAAGAAAGGAAAAGGCAAAAGTAAAATAAAGGGATATGGAGTTTGCATGAATAAAAATCTGTGTGATACAAACCTGACATCTGAAAAAAAATGCCATAAAATATATCAGGACATGTTTAGGTGAAGCACTGTGCAATACCTTTTTTACCCAGGCTTTAGTATCTGTGGTGGAACTTTTGGTGCTTATAGGAAGCTCCCAGTTAGTGAATGTTTAGAGTTTAATTAAGTAATTATAAAATAAGTGTTTATCGTAATGCATAATTTGCAAGGTTTTACCATTAGAGTAAAACATTTTGAGCTGTAGTGATAGGAAAAGGAGTAATGGGTAGAAATTGAAAGTGGGGAAATTTAGGTCAGATATAAGGAACAAATTCTTTACTGTGATGCTGGTGGGGTACTGGAACAGGTTGCCCAGGGAGGTTGTGGATGTCCCAATCCTGGCAATATTCCAGGCCAGGTTGGATAAAGCATTGAGCAACCTGGTCTAGTCAGACATCCCTGCCCACGGCAGGGGTGTTGGAACAAGATGATCTTTATGGTCCCTTTTAACCCTTTAGCATTTTATTATTCTATGTTATGTCTTAAAAGGATTTGTGTAGCACAAACATGTCAGGAAAGAAAAGGAAAGAATAATGACAATAAAAAAGTTAAGGAGGTGAGGGAGGAAGCAATGCCCTACTCATTCATGCTGCTGTGTTACCCTCATCACCTAGAACTTGTCATATAGTTAAGTACATAATTAGCCATCTCACCTTGGCTGAAGAGAGGCAACATATACACAGGTTTAAACTAGACCTGCCTACTATCTCTTTGGAGGCAGGCTAGACAACTCTAAGAATAAGAAGGAGAAAGGATACAAAGAACTTCTCAGGGCATACTGAGGTAGGGAAACTAAATAGCTAGTACTCTAAGTTGGTTGCCATCATTTCCTTATGACCCAAAGAAGGTCTTATGAGGCGAAGAAGGAAGAAAGGGAAGAAGGGAAAAAAGGGAATATGAAAGATAGAAAGAGACAGAGAAAGAGGGAAAGAAAGAGAGAAAGAAAGAAATTATTTATAGGTGTCTCCAGTATAGGATTTAAAAAAATATTTTAATTTCTGCATTGAAAGGATGCAGGGAAGGACTTTTTTTCTTCTTTCTGTTTGCTAAGTGGTGAATCTGAAAAATTTGGCTTATTACCCATTAGATGTGGGAGTTTTCAGGAACAGGCAGAGAAATAATTCAGTGAGCTAGGGGAGACTGGATGTAGGCAAAATAACTGAAGTTTCCAAAAGATGGAGAAGTCTCTTGGCAACAAACAAGACCATGAACGTGGTGAGAATCATTGAGGAATCACCAAGTGCCCTAGCACAGCAGTATGCAAACAACATGAAGCAGCTTCTGAGTAATTGAGTGGTTGGAAATGTCTTTATCTCACCTGCTCCTTCTGCATTCTCCTTTTTTTTTTTTTTGTGCTCCTAAAATATAATTCACTTTATGTATTAGTAAAAGTTTGGGGCACAGTTTTTTTGGTTTTGTGGATTGGGTTTATATTTACTGCTTAATACAGCTGTCATTTTTAGAACAAAAGATACCGTCAGTTTCAAGAGTCTGAAAAACTAAGGGGAAGACTAATACTTTAATGGAAAGATCTACAGATCGTCTGACATAGTATAGGAAAAAAATGTCAGACTCTAAAATGAGACTCAGACTAGAGATCATTGTATCAGGCACAAAGACACAGGAAAGTCACACAAAAAATTGAAGGCGAGAAAAAGGGCAGTGTAACTAGGGAAATATTCTAAAAGAGAAGTGTACTTACAAAATGGGATTTGTTGTGTAATATAATTGCTGCCTCTGATCACTGTGTGTAGCAAAGGAGGAAAGACAACCTAGGAATGAATGCTAGTCCATTGAGCAGCTGTCCAGACAGTTGATCTGACCATAAAGATATATGATTTAACATTTTCATGATTAAACATGATTCCCATGAAATTTTAGGTTCCAGGGAAGAGTTAAAATAAGAAAAGTATAGTCACATGCCAGTCCAAACCACAAAAATATATAATTATGTGAGTGTTCCTATATTGTCTGTTAAGGTAAACAGAATTTACAAAGTTTCATCATCTTATTAAATAGGTTTTTTAAAATTTGCTCAGAGAATTTGGTGCAAGCAACTACCACTATTCTGAATGTGATCCAAGGGATGAGTGGCTATCATATAACTGAAGCATGACGCAGTGCACCTTGTCTTCAAAAACAATAGGGAAAAAGCAGGATTTGGTTTGTTCTTGCCAAGAATGAAGACTGAGGGTTTTTTTTAGGTTATTTGAACCTCAGAAAATCCTGACAAAGAGAGGGATAAAAAGTACATAGGAAAGCAAAATTCTGGTCCTAGGAGTTCTTTTGACTACTACAGTCCAGATACTCCAAGTAAACAAGACTTTTTTATTCTTAGACACCTTAGGAAATAAATTATTGGTCTCATTATAATTGTAAAAGCCCTTGAGGAAAAGCAATATTAACTGTCTCGGTGCAGGGTTTTTTTTCCAGAGCTAATTACTTTGCACAGTGTCTGGGCTAAACACTTGCTTTGTGAGCAATAGTTCAAAACTTGTTTACCTCTTCAAGCAGTTAGATATGGTAAGAGTTTGTTGCAACTAGAAATGAATTCTTAAAGCTCGTTTTGAAATGGATATCTGGAGTTGTTTAACTTCAAGTACAATGGAGAGGCTGGCAGCCCTTTTAAAAATGTTTGCTATTCTTTTGCTATGTTCCCTCTTCCTGCCTAGTCAATATTAGGCTGAGATTTAGGCTGACATTGCTAATTTGGCAAAAAAAAAGTTCACTATTGCATAAGGCATTTCTCCCTGTGTTGACTGTACCATTAGTGTTACCGCTGACAAATCTGGGAGGTGAAAGGACTCTGCTGGTGAATTAGGCTATAAGCAATGCCATTTTCCATCCTATAGGCCTTTTTAAAACCGTTAAAATTGCATAAGACAGTGAGTCACTATATCAACAACCTCCTATTGAGGTTTTCCTGGCAGGGACAGCTTTCACATGTCTTGAACCTCTCCATTCTCCACAGGAGATAATTTCTTTTTGTAATGGAAGCTAAGCATCTTCTATATTCTTTGTGTGTTAAAGCAAAGTGGATTATGGGATTCCAGACTTTCTCCTCACCTAAATTAGATTTGAGATGGTCTCAGGAGGTGGCAGACAAATTTTGACAACCCAAAAAGAAGTTCCCAAGGTAAGGTGGAAACTAATAATTTTATCAGGAAAAGATGACAGCTGGCACAAATTGGTTGCCCTTGAAGATCAATATGCTGTTGAGTAAAAAAAAAATAACCCATTTTCACATAATGCAGTCTCTCTCATGACTGTGCAGCTGGTACAAAACTACTGTTTGCACTTGAGTGGCAAACCATATGAAAAGAGTGACAATATTTCTGGTGGAGTAAATGAGCAAAGGAATAGCACACCTAAATATGAACACCTCTAAAAATAGAGGAATAGTAAACATTTGCCACAGTTATAATGTGAGAGAAAGAGTGACACAGAGAGAAGTTATCTGCAGATAATATGGGAGGCTCACCATCTGGTGGAATGGGAGAAAATGGGGGTTTTACATCTCCTTTGAGATATCATCAGATAGGCTAACAGTGCTAATCCAGTTTCTTACACCAGGTTCTCTTCAAAGTCATGAATAATTTTTGAAAGTTTGAACTGGACAACAATGTCTAAGAATTTCAATTGCCGACTCAATCAAAAAACTGTAATAAATATCAGCTATATGTTTCTTCAATAGTCAGAATGCAGACATCAATAAACAGAACAAAAATAAGAATGGAGGAAAAAGAATAAAAAGAAAAATACTACAAATTAGATTATGCAAAAATTCAAGGTAACAGAAAAATACTACAAATTAGATTATGCACAAACTCAAGGTAAATGAAGAAAAGCTTTATTTTTCAGCTTTAACTTTATTACTTTTTTTCTTATTAAAATGTTCTTAGTTCACTGGAACGAGGTGTATCTACACTTTAGAAGTCAGCTTTATTTTTCAGCTTTAACTTTATTACTTTTTTTCCTATTAAAATGTTCTTAGTTCACTGGAATGAGGTGTATCTACACTTTAGAAGTCCAAAAAAATAAGTACAAAGTAATAAATATTTCAAATTAACACTTGTCATCAGATGCTATGAGAAAAGTGTAGGCAGACAGAAAAAAAATGGGTGGTGATTTCAGATGAGATTAACTTTTTCAGCTTTAACTTTATTACTTTTTTTCCTATTAAAATGTTCTTAGTTCACTGGAATGAGGTGTATCTACACTTTAGAAGTCCAAAAAAATAAGTACAAAGTAATAAATATTTCAAATTAACACTTGTCATCAGATGCTATGAGAAAAGTGTAGGCAGACAGAAAAAAAATGGGTGGTGATTTCAGATGAGATTAACTTTTCATCAGCCTTATATCTGAATAGTGTCTGTGGACATACTTATGCCTATAGTTTATCTAAATGAAAGTAAGATTTTCTAGTTAAATGCATAACATTTCTGTCAAACTTGATAAAAAAATTGATAAATTAGACCATTAGATTTTACTCTTACATCACTTACAGCTATAAACATGGATAGTGCTGTATGAATATTTTAAACATGAATCATTCTATCCCATATTTCTATGCATACCCTTTGTTTAAGGGAGAAAAAATATTCAATGAATCAATATTCTTCTCTCTTTAACACACAGGCCTTCCTCCAGTTTGGCTATGCATAAATAAACTGTTCCTGGACAGTTTCACAATATTCTCTGTATACGCTGAGCTGCTGCAATTCTCCTAAGAAAAAGAAAAAGAGATTTAATGAAGCAGACTTTATTTACCATGTTTAAAAAAATAACAAATCAAAGCAATGTACTCACAGCTGCAAATGTACAGCAAACAATACAATTCAAGAATACAGCACAAAGTTTGAATTTTGGTTTACTCTTTCATACTTGGAAGGCAAGAATTTACAGAAGAGAAAGTTTATTCACTCCTATATATGTTCTATATTTGTGACAGTCCTACCTGGCCAGTGTCCAACACCCATACAACTGCTTTTTCACTTCTGCTCAATCATGGGAGAAGGGAAAATAGAACAAAGGCAAAAAACTTGTGAATCAAGACAATCACAGTTTAACAGAGAAAGAAAAAGCTGCTCATGGAAGCAAAGCAGAAGAGGGAATTTATTCACCAAAAGAAAAAGCTGCTCATGGAAGCAAAGAAGAGGGAATTTATTCACCGCTTCTCATTAACAGTCATTTCCTAGAAGATAGGGCCTCAACAAAGACAATGGTTGCTTTACCATGCCTGGAAGTTTAAGATGAAACTAGATGTGGCACTTAGTGCCATGATCTAGTAACTATGGTAGAGTTGGACTTGATGATCTTGGAAGTCTTTTCCGATTCAGTTGATTCCATGATTCTATTTTATGCTTGGGAAGACAAATGCCATGGGAAAAAAAAATGGTCCTCTCTTCCTCCTCCTTTCCAAGAGACTTGAATGTTGTGTGCTATGGAGTTTCCCTTTGGTCTGTTTGGGTCTGGTGCCCTGACTGTGTTCCCCTCCCAGACCTTTAACTATGCTCAGCCTAATTTCTGTGGGGAAGGGTGATGATGTAGGTTAAGCCCAGAAGGCAGCACAGCCCCATACAGCTGCCCACTGACCCCTCTCATTTGGAATGGACAACCAAATCAGAATGGTAAAAGTGAGAAAACTCCTGTGTTGTGGTAAAGGCAGTTTAATAGGTAAAGCAAAGCTGTGCATGCAAAGCAAAACAAGACATTAATTCACTGCTTCCCATGGGCAGGCAGGTGTTCAGACATCCCTAGGAAATTTCGGCTTCATCATGCATAATGGTTACTTGGGAAGACAAACACTATAACTTCAAACATCACCCCCTTATTCCTTTCCCCAGATTTTATTTCTGATCATGATGTTATATGGTACAGAGTACCTCTTTGCTCGGTTGGGATTGACTGTCATGACTGTGTTACCTTTGCAACTCCTTGCTCACCCCCAGTCAGCTAGATTTTGGGGCATTGATTAAAGCAGAAAATGCTCTGATGTTTTATAAACACTGTTCAGCAATAAGTAAAACATCAAAATATTGTCAGCCCAGTTTTGGTCACAATTCTAAACACAGAGCAATATGAGTTTCTATAAAGAATATTCACTCTATCCCAGGGAAAACCCATAAGAGGGAGCAGTGCAGAGTGGAAAGAGAAAATGTTTGATGCTTTGCAAACACTGTTCAGAAATAGTGAAACCGTGGATGCATTATTAACACTGCTTTAGCCACAAATACAAAGCGCAACAACCATACAAGCTGGCATGAAGAAAGTTAGCTCAAATTCCGGCAGGTGCAGTAAATTTTCCCATGTGAAATTCTAAGATGTCACTGTCTTGCAGTGTGTCAATCTGCTATGAATGTTCTCCTTTCAAAGTTTCTCTTCGGCTATTTAAAAATCATGAAATCTACTCAAACATCGATACTATTCTCCTTTCAAAGTTTCTCTTCGGCTATCTAAAAATCATGAAATCTACTCAAACATTGATACTAATTAAAGGTGGAAACAAGAGTATGTGATGAAAAAGTGCACACTACTTATGAAAGCCTTTGCACTTCTTCCTATAGTCTGATTTTTCAGTTGGAAGGAGTTTCTTTGTGCTCTGAACAATGCAGTAACATTTGAGATCATAATTCTCCTAAACACCAAACAAAATCACAAAAAAAGTCCATAAGTGAAACTCAAAGATTCAGACAGATTAATAGTAGGGATGTAGGAGAAAAGAGGAGGATGACACAAAGCCAGATGCAGTGCACATGAATATAACACTTCTGAGGAGAAAGTATGTATTTCAAGAGGGAAGTTGCATATTGAGCACCAGATCATGAAATTTAACTGTTAGCAACTTTAGGTCATCCAGCAACTGGAGACCCTGAGGGTATTTTTCTAGCCAAGTCATACTTTCTGATCCTTTGAAAGATGGAAGTTTAAATAAGACATGTGACTAACCTGTTGAGCTACAATATAAATACCATATAGAACTACACTAAACAGAAAGACTTTATCATACTCTAGTTTATACTGCATGCAGGTCAGTTTGGAGCATGAGTTCTCATCCTTGCAACATATAGTTGTCCACTACCAAAGCACAAGATTCTAAAATGAGGCTTATTCCTAAAGACATGAGGGCAACCAACCTGCTTCTCAAAACTGAATTATTCTGCAAAGTACATTGGATTTGTGTGTGTGCATTTGCTTTCTGTATTTTTCTTGTCCTATGTCCTATGTCATGGCAACCAGATAGTTATAGAAATTTTGAAGTTGCATAAGAATACCTGCTAAGCTTGAAATAGAAAAATTAATGGATTAAATGGTTCCTTGCCATCTACTCTTTTCCAGGAGAATATTCTGTAATCATCTTTATCAATCTTAATGAGAGAATGTTTTATATTTTCAATGGTGATATGAAACATGAGTTCCACACTTCACAGTTGAAAGTACTCATAAAGCTTTAAATGATCAGGCAGCATTTACCATTCCTTAAGTATCCCACTGGTAGACTTTCAGTTCTGTTTCATCTTTGTTCCACAGCCAGGCATGTAAAACTGTGAAAGGAAATTATATATTTTTAAGCACATAATTCACTCACAATGGATACAAAGACCAACCTTCTGATTATTTGAATATCACAGGTATAGTCATATACTTTTGATTCCATTTCTTAATCAAAATGCAAAATTATGCTGAAGGAATATTGAAGTTTAACATGAAAGGAAACAACCAAATCAGTAATGAAAGAAGCATTTGAAGTTAGCATGATCCAGTACTGAAGAAGGCCATCGAAGAATTTGAACAACACAAGATCAACAAGGTTAAAGAATGAATGATCAACAAGAGAGAAACATGGAATAGGTGGAAAGACAGAAAGGCTGGCAGCCAAGTAAATCAAAACAAAATAAAAGAGACAATAGGACAGAAAAATATAGAAGTAACAGAATACATATAAGGATTTCTATTAAAAAGTTTGAACATTTAAATAAGCTTATTTTCAAATGGTAGCAGCTCTGATTTTCTTATTAAAAGATATTCAACTCTTTTAAGGACACCATGTAGAAGATCAAGAATTAAAAGCAAAAATCCTGCAGCATTCTGAGTTGATATGAAAATCTTGACCTGCATGCTTATCTACTCTTACATCAGCCAAATACATTTGGCTAGATACGTTTGGAGTTCAGAACAAGAAAATAAAAGCATTATAGTATTGTAGTGGTTGCTTAGTTATGTTTATGTGCAACTTTAGTCTTCAGGTTGAGGAATCAGAGACGTTCAAGTGTAGCTTTTCAAGGAGGAATTAATCTACCTTGTCCTTCCTTAACCTTAGGCTTTAAAAGCTAATTTTTAATTATGGGGCTTTTTTGGTGGTGGGTTTGCTTGTTGGCTTGGGATATTTTAAAATAGCAAGAAACAACACAATCCCTCCATCCCCCAAAAGCAAAAAAAGATACTTGATCTTACATATTTAGTATCAATGTGTTTGTAGAATTGTGTTTCTCAGTTTAACTAGGCTGGCATTTGTCAGCCAATGTCAGAAGTCAGTGTCTACTCATTAGCATAGCAATATCAGTTTACAGACAAGACTGGAGGTCTGCATCATTATCAGAAGGAAATATATTTCTTCTGTATTTAATCTGAGTTACACCTGTCAGTCTGTCTTATCCAATGAAATTTGCTTTGCTGAAACACAGGCTGAGAGTTTCTGATAAATGGTCCACAGCTTCTTAGAAAATCCTATGCATATCCTACGGATTATACTGGGAAATTAACAAATTGCCAATTTTTTTTAATTACATTTCTAAATATAAAGCACATTATAAAGTACAATCTGATCCTTGGGATAAAAGTAAAATAAAATAAAACTCCTGTTTTGAAGTTATGGGTTAAGGGTTGAATTAATTTTTTCATTGCATATAAATAAGTATGTTTGCCCTACTTCTTCAAGGTAAGCTGCTTCTATGATTTTTTTTTCAAGACAAACAGGTAATCCTTGAAAGAATATAACCCATATTTCTACAATTGCTTTCTATACTGTTTAAATTCCAACCCAGTCAGTATGTGTTTTGCATTGTCTAACTTGTTTTCAGTATTGTTTCAATAACTAGAATAAATATTAAATAAAAATAACTGACCAAACCAGAAATCTATGTGGAAATATACAAGATATCTAATCTGCTAGTGCCTTCTAGAATGCCAGCTAGAAGATGCTACTTTCTTGTATATACGAAAAGAAGCATGATATGCTCAAATCTTCCAGACTGGCAAGTCTCTAATTCAAGATTTACAGACAATGTACTGTATTTCCAGTACCATATAAACTACAGATAGAAGAATGTCCTCTTGATCATGTAGTCAATTTCAGGTAGGCATAATTTTTTCATAATTTGCAAATCCTTTTGTCTAACCACAATGGATAGTGGTATACTGAACAAATTTGAGCAGTTATGTGTTTCCTCTTCCACAACTTGCACTTTCTTCAATTGACAGAGTGTATCCTATCTGCTTGTCTTCCACTGTTCATATGTGTTACATCCTGTCTTGACTGGTAAACTCACTGTTTACACTCTCAGTGTCAAGGGATACATCTGGTCCAGGTGGCTTGGCCCAGAATCTCCAGATGGAGATGGAAAAGCAGATGGAAAAGTAGATTGAGCTCTGGACGGGAGCCCAAGACAAGAGGTTGGAGTGAACTGCCAACTTTTGACATAACAAAGGGCATGAAGGCAGGTGGCACCAGCCAGGTGAGTGGATGGGGAATTGTCAATTTTTCAGATAACAAAGGAGACGAATATGGGTGATGCAGGAGATGTGTGAGCAACAAGCTACGTACCAGAGACATGTATGGGTACAGAGAGTTGGGGCAGGAGCAGATGACCCAGGAGAAAGAGTGAGACTGCGTGAAGTGGACTATGAGGGTATAAAATCCTAGGGGACCTTCATTGCGTCTTCCCCCTTGGAGGCACTAGCTTGAGCTGCTTCTGTGTTACTACACTGTGGTTAAACTGCTCTGTGAAATGTGATGTCTAAGACTCTGATAAGGGAAACCCAGGGACAACTGGTAAGGAAACCTGGACTTGACTGTGAGTGAGCAGGGTATGTAGGGAGTCAAGCAGGACACCCATCATGTCACTAGAGCCTCTCACAATATAGAAGCAGTTAAAGCCTCTGGTGTTGTGAGTGTGATTTCCAAACAGTCTCATGAATCGTCAGACTGGGAAGCCTCCTTAACACTCAGGAATGGGCCATTGCTCCATATGTTTTTTAATTGGTTATTACTAGTAAGTGTTATAGAGTTCAGAAGTAATTTGTTTACATTTAGCTAAGACTTACCTATATATGTAATTAATTTTTATTCTGACTGCCCTTACAAGATTTCTTGTTCCAGATTCTTGTTCTTCTTGTGGAGACTCTTTTCTCGTAACTCTCCAGTAAATCTGGCAACACTTTATACCATGTGCACTAGCAGAAGCACAAAAGCCTTGGAGAACTTCCACTGTTATTCAGTGCAGCAATGCAGTGTCTTTTCTTGGCTTCTTGGATTTGTACTTTGATACTAAAAAATAAAAGGTTTTGTCAAGTTCTCATGGTAGCCATAAAGTGTATAATAGATAAATGGATGGAATTATAAATTTTATGCATGATAAGGCTGAAATATCATCCTGCAAGATTTATATCAATACAATATTTGTTTTGTTACTTAATCAGTACTTAACAGGACTTAATTCTCCAGTCATACACTAATGAGAATCACCTCATGTAGAACCATAGCATCATGAAGGCTGGAAAAGACCTCTAAGATCATCTAGTCCAACTTTTGAACAAATACCACCAAGCCCACTAAACCACATCATGAAGTACCAAGTCTACTCATTTTTGAACACTTCCAGGGATGGTGACTCCACCACTTCCCTGAGGAGCCTGTTCGAATGCTTAACTACACTTTCAGTGAAGAAATTTTTCTAATATCCAATCTGAATGCCCCTTGGTGCAACTTGAGGCTGTTATGACTAGTTGCCTAGGAAAAGATGCCAACCCCTACCTCTCCACAACCTCCTTTCAGGTAGTTGTAGAGACCAATATGGTCTCCCCACAGCCTCCTTTTCTACAGTCTAGAAAACTCCAGCTCCCTCAGCTGCTCCTGATAGGATTTATGTTCCAGCCCCTTCCACAGCTCTGTTGCCTGTCTCTGTGCACCTCAATGTTCTTCTCATATGGAAGATAGTGTGTAAGAAAATGTTCTTAAAAGAAAGTTAAGTAATTTATGTTCCTTATAGTAGGATAAGCAGCAATATGCTTTAACTGAAAAAAAATTTGATACAAGAATGGTTCCAAAGGTACGTTCTGAATCAAACCAATTGTAAAATTTTAGTGTTTGCTGAATTAGCACAACTGGCAAATAGATTCAGCCAGAATAGATTATTTTTCAGGAAACAAAGGCTTCAACATCTACTAATCATATTACAATCAATTTTAATTCCTCACCTTCTATGGTCTCAATTCACTAGAAAAAAGACAGGAATATATGTTCAAGATGATGAACATTTATGGCATAGTTAAACTTTGTTGATCAAATTAGAAGGTAACAGTGATCATGATTCTATTTAAAGCATAATAAAACTAGCCTCCTACTCAGGCTTAGTTTATAATTCATGTCAAAATTTACAGATATTAAATTCAACCTAAAGTTGTGTGTCTTCTATACAGAGATATATGGAGATATAAATGTCAAAACTTCCATAGCAAGGCTATAAAACTGCCTAACCAAAACCGGCAGTAACAGCTTCTCATGATAAAATACAGTGTAGTTAATCAAGCTAATAAAGGTCATGTTTAAGGAAACAGGGTAAGCAGCATTAGTGAGAATTAACGTTTTCGTAAATATAAATTTAACAATTAGGAAAAGATTATAAAAGAGCATTTGTCTCCAATTCCTTTTTATCCATTCACTTACTGTTTTTGTGTTTTAATAAATTAAAAATATTGAAATGTGGCATTATAAGGATAGAGTTTTTAGATCTACAGATGTTTACTTAAGAAAACACTTTTCCTCTCATGCATCGTCTTGTTACAACATTTGCACTGTCATGAAAAATGGCAGAAAATTTGAAGTTCTCAAACCTCTCCTTTCAAACCATGGATTATGTTGGCAATCATGATAATATATCATGCTGCCTTTGCATATTGTTGGATGCAGTATAATGACTAGAGGATAGTGTTTTGAAATTTTCAAGTGCCGGATGTTGATAGCTAAGGAGAAATATGTTGTGACAAATGTGCCGAATGGGGCAGATAATCAAAATGACAGATTCTAGCCACGGTCATGATTCTGACTCATGTTGTGAAGTTCAGTCAGTCACACTGTGACAGTGCTCCTGGAGTAAGATGTCATTTCACAGAAGCAAGCCACCACAAAATAGCTAATTCTGTGGTGACAAATGGTCAGGTTTCACACTGAAACTCTGGCATTAATTATTGCCACTATCCCAGCCAGAAAATTACTTTAGCACCCCAGCTGGGATTGGGTAAGGATTAGACGTGATACATTCTGAGGTCACAATTAGTGTGGTTATTAGCAAGGTAACACCTTCAGGAGCTGAGGTGGGTAATTTAGCTTTACTGCAGAGAGGACAAGATTTCCTACTGTAGATTCACACTGTCTTGGACAACATTAAACAACATTTTTTAATAAAGCTGGATAGTGACAATTTGCACTTCAAAGTAATATTCAAAGTTCCTTAGGCCAATGCCACTCTTTATAAATCTATCACCCTTCAACAGCAATTGCTGTGATTCTGAGTTGCAATGGCGTGGCAATATCATACAGAGTCGTGATTAGAGAAGTTAAAGCAGAATTCCAAAGCTATTTATTTTATTAGTTTATTGGCTCCTGCTATTGCCAAATCAAAGCACAGCTAACTATTTCAGTTGTGATTAAATTCCCTGAATTAAAAAGTCTGAGAAGTTAAATTCTAATTGCTAATATGCAAATCTAATGAAAAAAGATAGTATGTTGGGGCTTCTGCTTATAAAATTAGGAAAAGTATGCCTGATTCAAAATAGTGTCATCCAAAATGTGCTACACCTTCTCTAGTTCACAGAATCATAGAATTGTTAAGGGTGGAAAAGACCTTTAAGATCATCAAGTCCAATCACCAACCTAGCACCACTATAATTTTCACCTTTAAACCATGCCCTAAAGTGCCATATCCACACATTTTTTCAACACTTCCAGGAATGGTGATTTCATCAGTCCTCTGGGAAGTCTGTTCCATTTCTCTACAAATCATTCCATGATTTTTCCACCTAATATCTAATATGAAAAGATTATCCATCTATTAAAAAAAAAAGGACCAGAGATGATGTTTTTCACTAGTATATAAATCAGGGGAGGAGAAAGATTTCATGTTTAAAAATACTACTAAATTGGTCTACAACCAGTAGTAATCTTGTAGCAGGCACATTATTCAGAGCAAAGTTTGCATTTTGCAAGTAACATTTTTTTGTATGTGCAAGGGTGTTTTTTGTTGTTTTGCTGTTGCTGTGTTTTGTTGAGTGTTGTGTTTGGGTTTTTTTGTATTTTAAAGATTAATAACACATTGGGAATTTGAAAAATTAGTTTGGCAGAAAATTATAGTAATTAAGAAGATTATGTGGATCACCAAAAATCAAATATTTCCAATTATCATTAGATTATTACTAAATTTTTTGGAAAAGAGTGTTATAGTGTCTGATTTTTCTTCCCAATAGACTGAGGTAAAAATACAATTCATTTATTTATTTATCTTCATTTTTTTAAGAGCTGAAGTGTTAAAAGGTCTTTAGCTCTCTGTTAATTTTGTGAAATTATGACAAAGTCTGGAATATTCTCACAGTTATGACTGAAATATATTAGTTACCTCCTGAAAATAAGACATATTATTCATCATGTATGTTTCCAACTTCAACAGTCATTTAACTAGCAAACTGTATCACTTTATTTATTTCTGATTCATAGGATAGTTAATAATGAAATCTAAATGTACATTAAATTACAGATCTTGTTACATTGTCATGTCCTGCCATACAAGCAGACATCAGGTGAGATTCTGATGACGAGAAGTTCATGTGTTGAGCCATCAACACATAATTTTACACAGTGAGTACTTAATCCTAGAACCCACTGATGTGAACAAAATATATGCAAATCCTTAACAACATCACTGCTATACATTATATATTGTATTATATGCAGCTGATGTACACTATATTCAGTTCTCCTCTTTTCTGACGTTGCTCTTTCAGGCCACTCATATATCTGCCAACGTTAATTCACCTTAGAAATTATGCATCCAGCAGCTCCTGCTTGGTCTCCTGGACTAAGTGTGACAGCTTCACATGTTCCCTGGTCCACTGTTTTCTCCTTTAGTCTCTGTTGACCTGTTCAAGCAAGACAGACCTTCCCAGACAGATAGCTGTATTACAAACACCTAAAATCTTTGCTCTAAGCTCCATCAGCATGACCTTCTTTACTCTCTGTCTCTGCTGAAGAAAAACATGGATCATGAAGACTTTCCAGCCTTTTTCTGGCTCTTGAAAACAGTTAAATCTGGGTTTCCAAAACAGAGCTTCTGAGGGGTCTAATATGATCTCCCTGTCTGGGCAGTATTATCAGCTCCTACCAGCTTGCAGCCTAGCAGGAAGGACTAATTGGCTGGCCCTTCATGAGAAACCCTATGCTCAACAGCCACTTTCCTTTCTTTAGAGCTTAAAGATGTGCTCTCATTCTCTGGATTTAAAAAATTGCTCCATTTTGGCACATACTTTAGGCTTCAAATGTCTACTACAATATATACAGCTGAAAAACAGCTGGTGCTTTACTGCACAGCCAAAGTTTTAGGTAATAAACGAATGCAATTTCCCAGAACCATGGGAAACTGCTGTTCATTTCAGTTCCGTCAGTGTACTAAAGCCCAGAAACAATGGAATCTGCAATTTTAAGTATAAATAAACAGAATAATAAGAACAATGTTGCTTATATCACAGAAAATAAAGATAACTGCATTTTGAATGACTGAGGACTAATTAACAATGCATAAACCTAAGCATGTATTAGTTCATGGTATCTAAATCTAGACGAATCTTACCAATGTTCAACCACTTTTCATACAATCTGCATCTATGTTGTTTGTACTATACCCCTAAACTCATATGTGTTTCCAGTGTTAATATTATTGCAAAGATCAGTAGTTTTAAGTTACTGCTATACATGACCTGCCCAGCATGGCTCATTCAATATTGGTTATCAGATTTCTCAAAAAACTGGTTCAGTTACATGATCTTTCAATATAAGCCTTGGTGCATGTCAGTAAGTTATTTTTAGAAAAGTGTAAGTTATCTAATGGAAACTATATAATTTGGTATGTGGGTTCACACTGCTGAATACTACATAACAAGAATAAAAAAACCAGGAATTTTTATTTAATAAGATTTTAAGTTGGAAAGCCAATGACAAGTAAATAATTCAGCAATTATGTATCAGTAGGAACATATTTTCTCTTCTCTGTTTATGCTATTATATATAAAAGGGAAAATTTTAGAGAAGAAAAAAGGAAGCATTTTACAGAATAGAGAAGTTGATAACAATAATTTTTTTTCAGATACTCTAGATGGTGTGAATAAGTCAAGATAAAATTATGTCCCCAGTAAAACTGGTGTGTGCTTTGCTATTAAATTTGGTATAACTGAGATTTAACCTACAGAAAAAAAGAATAAATAAAAGTTTTACTTTAGGAAGTGAAATATGATCTCCTTAAAAGGAAGATTATAAAAAAATTATAGAGTGCATAATGCACTCCAAAGCAATCATGCATCAAATATTCACATGAGATTTTAGTCCTTGGTACCAAGAAGACTGAAGGAGAGTCTCCAAAGTCTCAGTTTTCTGAAGAAGTAAAGATTGATGGCTGCAGTTCCCATGCTAAGGAACCAACTTGCTCACAGGGAACCACAATAAAATAATTTAGGGCTTGAATTTCAGTTGGGAAATGGTAACATGCAACAGAATTACATAGCAGCATACAAATTTACAAGTAGCATAAATAGAGGCCTCCCTGTAAAAAAAAAAAAAGAGTTTAATATGGATAAAAACAAAGCAGAAATTTTTAATTGTTTTATAAGATGGATGGACTGAAATAAACCTTCCTTCTATAAGTTTTCTGGGTCAGGCAAATGTAGGAGGTCTCTTTGTTTTCTTATAATGTCATTATTGGAGCTCTCTTCCTCTTACAAAGAGGGAAATATCCTTATCAGTTCCCTGCAGCAGAATATGACTAATTCCATCATTAGATAACGAGAATCAATATTATTCAGGAGGTATCAAGTTCTCCACAGAAGTCAGTGTAGTTTTTCTGGTGCTATACCAGTATATACTAACTTCATGTAAGATTTGCGTAGTCAACTGCACTTCCTGATCATTGAAACACAGCCAGAGTCTTGAAGTCAAGACTTTTGCACAGCCTCTTTGTAGTTTCTGAACACATCAGTGTTACCATGTAGCTATAAATAAAGTAGGCCATAAGCTGTCAAAGAATTGTAGAGAAGCATCAGGGACTGTAGAACGCCCATGCATATTACCCCTCAGTCTACCAATAGAATCATTAAAGTTATAAGAGACTAAGATCATCAAGTCCAACTGTCAAACTAGCACTACGACTGTAACCCCTAAACCACTAAACCATATCCCCCAGCACCAGATCCAGGTACCTCTTAAACACCTCCAGGGATGGTGACTCCACCACTTCCCTGGACAACCTATTCTAATGTCTGACCACCCTAACAGTGAATTTTTTTTCTCCTAATATCTTATCTGAATCTCCCATGTCTCAGTTTAAGGCCATTTCCTATTGTCCTCTCACAGTAGACATCGTAGAAGAGACCAGCCCCCACCTCACTGCAACCTCCTTTCAGGTAGTTGTAGAGGGCGATGAGGCCACACCTGAGTCTTCTTTTCTCAAAACTGCACAACCCCAGTTCCCTCAGCTATTCCTCATAAGACACATTTTCTAGACCTTTTACAAGCCTTGTTGCCCTTCACTTTAATGTCCTTTTGTTGCACTATAATGTACTTTTTAAAGTGAGGGTCCCAAAAGTAGTAAAGTAGAAGAAGTAACTTTACTTCCTAAAGAGAACATTAATTGACTGGCTGGGCAGTTCTAGTATGAAAATAGTATTGAATGTATTAACTTAAGTTGTCATATATGGAGAACCTAAAAATTCTAATGTGATCACTCAAAGCAGACAGTTTTCACTTTCCAGCTAGGCACAAACTGCCTACGGAAAGGAGGTCTACTTCACTGCACTCTTTTTTCCTAATCTCTGTAACATTTGTACTGGAAAACAATGCAGTTAATAACATTGGGAAATGGGTCTTAAATGTGCTGGAATATCCTAGCAATTTGTCTCATTATTTCAGGGAACTGCATCTGAGATTTACCTGAACTTTACTGTCTACCTGAGCTGAAACACTGTCACAGCATTAAATTTAAATTCTTTTCAATTCTGGTCAATAATGAATGTTAGTCACCCATTTCAGGGCTTTTGCAGAAAGAGAGCAAAAAAAGAAGAAGAAAAGATAAATTTTTCACTTTCCCATCCTTCTTCCTATTGCTGTTCATCTTCCCATGGACAGGCATACAAAATAAGCATATGCTGTATATATGCATTTGAACAGGGTGAGCATGGATAGGCAATTGGAATAGAGAAAAAGAAAAGCACCTTAAATATTTGGTAAATAAAGAAAAAGATACAAAATTTAAATGTAAGAAACTTCTACAACAGAATAATAATTGAAATTATTTTAAAATTTTCTACCCTGTATTTAACTAATGCATCTCAATACATTTAACTTCTTTGACATACACAGATTCAGGGAAAAATACTAACTGCAAACCAAGAAATAAATATTAGACAATTTGAAAATGCTACAGACCTACAGTTTTAAAAATATTCTGTAAGTTTAGTAATTATACAAATAACTATTAATTCTCCAATTAATTTCCAGTGTTTGTTGTATTTGCTTAAACCAGCATACTGGAGAAAGCATCTAGGTATATTGGCAAAGAGCTGAGAGGTAGGGTAAAGCATCCACCTTCAAAGAAAAATAGCATCTATTTCCAGGGTGGAAGAGATGCTTATTTTTATTAGGATGTCAACCACTAATCCTGTTTTACAGAAGCATGAAATAGGTAACTGAGTTCTTAAAGGAAAAGGAAGTATTCCTCTCAAACAATTACCTTTTCATAAAAGTGTTTACAAGGCAAGACACTCCTCTTTTTTACAGTAGCCAACTATCTATAAAATAATCATGTAGGTCACCTCTGTTCATCCAACTGAAATTCTGTGTTGAAAGGAATACTTTGAACAATTACTGAGGTAGAAGGAAAGAGAGAGAGTGTGCACACATCTGTAAGTGTCTCTAAAAATTCTTAGTGTTTACACACGTGTATTAGAACAGGTAATACTTCCTTCCCCATCTTCCCTCTCATGACAATACCTTTTCTAATATTTTTGTGATGTTTTATGCATGGAAAGTTTTGAAATGTTAAAGAGATGGCACAACATAGCATTTGCAGCCTTTCAGACTTCACTTTTAACATAGATTTTGTGTTGTTCTCTGAAAAGCAGGTTGTTTTCTGCTTTGTAGTTTTTTCCTAAGGGAAGATAAAAATTAATTCTAATACAAAGATTATATGAAAACTGAAATCTTACAGCCAACTCTCAGGCTAGATGGAGAAACCTTGTGAAGAAAAAAATCATTCAGAGCTACCTTGATTGCCAGCACCTTTGCCCTCAATTCTAACACTTTACTACTTATATTCAAATATTTTAGGGATTCATATAAAACTCCCAGCAGGTTTCACAAATTTAAAGACACAAAAATATAAAACAAAGAATTGTATATGCTGTATTCCCTGAGTGTTTCTACTTAAACACTTTGTTGAAAGAACTCTGAGTAACCTTAAAAAATCCCCTAAAGATTTTTTATTCAAATTTCAACTCAAACTCTGCTCATTATGGCCAAAAAATGCAACCAAATAAATTTCCTTTGTGTTTTTTAATCATCCCTTAGGTAGCTAATAATGTCCTAGAAATTATGAACTCACTTTCATTTGCTGCTGCTACAAATAAAGGAAGGAGGAGAGCAAACTATACAAACGAACAGGAAAAAAAATCATCTGAAAATATAAAGAAAACATAAGTAGAATGAACTAAACCAGCAATCATTCCCTACTGCAGGGACCTGGGGGGTTTATCTGGTTTTTTTTAAGGTTTTATGATTTTTTCTTTCCAAGTATTAGCATTTGAAACCAATGGAGAATTTCATTTAAACCTCTCAATTAGTCTTTGAGAACAATAATTGAACATGACATCAATGAGAGAACTAACTTATTTATACTCCTTTGGGATAAATTTAAAACAGAATGTGCTGCATAATGTTCTGGCTTGTAGTTTGCTGAAAATGGTTATGACTGCATTTTCCTGTCAGGAATGTGGTGTTCTGCAAGGGGACAGGGAAAGGAAAGGGGGCTGCTGTTCTTGGCTGTTTTGCATCTCAGTGGGAATGACCTGACAACAAATGGTGTAAAGATAGAATAAAAAGAGGAATATAGACAGGGAGTAAATCATGCCCCAGAGGACGATATGCATCCAGCCTTTGTGCAGCGTTGGACAGACCTGATGGATTTTCTCATGGCAGGCTGCACAGATCCCATCCATGTAGTGGTTCGGCCTCCTTCCCATAACATAATGCTTTATATCTTGTATAAACCCCCAAACTATCTATCTTCTTTTAACAGGCTGGAACGCTATCTCTGTCGCAACATCCAGCAGTGTGCAGTGGAGGCTGGAACAAGCCACTTCAATACATTTCTTTACAGCTCATGCCAACACAGGAGTTTTTTAGGCTGGATAGAGCAGGACTAGAGGGAATAAGCTGAGACAGGAGATTCAGATTGGATGTTAAGAAAATTTTTTTCAGTGTTAGGGTGGTCAGGCACTGGAGTAGATTGCCCAGGGAGGTGGTGGAGTCACCGTCCCTGTAAGTGTTTAAGAGGCATTTGGATCTGATGCTGGAGGATATGGTTTAGAGGTTACAGCAGAGTGGTAGGTTAAAGGTTGGACTTGGCAATCTTAGAGGTCTCCTCCAGCTTTGGTGATTCTGTGATTGTATTATATGTTTTGCCTAGGGTCATCAGCTGCTTGGATAAAGTGTTTACTCCAAGGCTTCCTGTGCGTATATATTGAAGCACTGCTTATTTTAAAAGCTGTTGCAAACCCAGAGGTTCAGGTAATCTATGTTGTCCATAGCACAACTGTACATAAATTTGAAGTATACAATTGTCTGACCAGAAATAGCAAGTGGAAAAAAATAAACCAGCTAAATTATAATTGGAAGGTATGAATGCAATACTCCTTAGAGGAAACCTTCAAGATATTTAGTAGGACACAGAAGAGTTCTGAAAAATGAATGCTGTGTTAAAATGCATAAAAATACTGAAAAATGAATGTGGTGTTAAAATGCATAAAAATCCAGAGCATTTACTCATAAAGAATTAGAATTCGAACACTACTGACTGATCAAAGCTTCAGCAACGGCTGAAAAAACTTCAGATAAAATTTCAATCAGCAAGACAACAGCTTGAATTCAGCCTGCAAGTTTTAGGAGATTAGAAGTATTTCAATCTTCATTATTTTTTCCTTTCCTGTGTATTAATTGAAGTGCTGTGTGTACCAAGATAACTGCATTCTACTTTATACCCAGAGATTTTCTATAAGTGCTCATTTTCTTATTCCTTAAATGCACTGCAATGACATAACCAGGACTGAACAACAGCAACAAAGGATAATTCTTTCAAGGTTTTTGAAAAAACCCTTATTGTCTCTGTGCATTGCACCATTTTACAACTTAACCACAGCTTTCCTGGAAAATGCTTCAGAGGAACTTCTGAAAGTTTCTGGAGGAATAGGAGTAATTGCTCAGGAAATTGCATATCCTACCAATTTTTATTTTTTTCCCTACCCCTATGGGAAGTAAAAAAGACATATTTTTTCATTTTGGATTTTAAAAGATTCATATATTGCATCTGTTTAGAATACCTTTATCTCGTATTCTACCACTGATAGCATTTACATAAGAAAAACATTTAGAATAGGTGTGGTACATTATTCAGTTCTAGTTGCACATGACATCCCAGCACAGACAGAACCACCTACATAAAAAGCAAAGCAAAGCAAGCTAAAACTTTACTCCTATTCTACTTTCTTTTAGGGTTTTGCCAAAAGAAAATATTATCTTATTCATAATGTTGGAACATTATTTTTTTCACTATACATTCAATATATCATGAATATATAAATGTTCAGATGTCCTTCAGAAAATATTCATTAGCATTTATCAGGTTATTCAAATCATACATTTATTCCTGACTGTTCATTAATTAAAAGTTCATAAAGGTTTCATTAATGGGTTTCTGACCACTCATACGCTTGAAATGCCTCATTCTGTTTTCGTATTCGTGCAATAAATATGTATGAATAGATCACATAGGACTGCAGGGTCGGTTTAGCAGAGTATAAGAGAAAGATCGTTAGTGACAGTGATCACGTGGCTAATAGTACCTTACAGAGTTAAAACATGATTATCCTTTACTTTAACATACAACTGATGCTGTTATGTATCTTGGTTCTGACCTTCAGTGAGTATTGGTGACATATCTTAAAATCCTTAGTATAGTTTATTACAGTGTCTTGCTTTCTCATCATCTTGTAGCCAATTAAAATTATATTATATCTAGCCATATCACTTGTTGATGCAAAATATTAAAGCACTGCTTTAAGTCTGCTCATCATGTTGCAGTTTGCACATAGCTAATAGGGAACAGAGAGATTCAGAAAAAAAAAGAGGCTCAAAATGAAATGCATTACTCCACTAACTCTACTCATCTGGGAGTTATCAAGATGTTACACACAGTTGAGGTCAAGACAACTTAAAACATTTCTAACCTATACCACTTGGTAAAGGGCATAATGTAGCCTTTTAGAGATGATCATGTTGAAGGTATCATGACCTTGCTTTAAATAAAAGTTAAAGAGTTAGAAAAGGCAGGTTTCCTCAACATGGTGCCAGATTTTAGGAAGTTTAACTCCATTCATAACACCTTTATGTTATTCCATGCCCAAATATAATTTAATTATTCTGTGGTGGCACAAAATCCCCAACCTGATAGCTATCAGAAATGGCTTGGCATGCTTTATTCCACTTTCTAACTAAACAGAGATAAAAATACATCTGGTCAATGCTCCAGTTTAACCAATTGGGTTTTTGTAGATTTTTAAGTTACTGGGTTCCAGAATGTCCTTACTCACATGCTGATATCACTAGACACACACCAAAGTCTCTGTTCAACACCTCTACCTGAGAGCAACCTGCATAAATCAGCCTCTCTGATCTCCAGAGTCATCCACTGTTTCCACAGCTTTTTGGCCAGCAGATGCTTATCCAGGTGCACACACTGTATTCCAGATTCTTTCTCTTGGAAAGTTTAAAGAATGTTCGGTGGCGGGAAATAGTTCTAAGCAAAAAACCCCACATGCTTACAAACAAATTATCACTGTATAGGTTTCAAAAATATTAACATTCTTAGCAAGCAACATATAGAATGGGACAACAATAGTAACTTTTGTGTCTCCCATTTCCCTATTAGCTGCAGGAATCTCAGAGAAAAGCTCAAACCTCTGATCCAGAAACCTTCTTGTGCCTGTGTTTGGAATCACAAGTTTTACTGGCACTACTTGTACTCTTTGGCCCCACTCCTAAATAGAAACAAGCCTTCATCTGACAATCTAATTCTCCTGCATTTTCCAGTCTGACATTTTTGAACATCTCCTCCATTCTTTGTCACCTCTGCCCTTTTTTTCTTATTTGAGGAATATTCATTCCCAACCAACACTGCAGGCTGATTCTCCCACCCATGACCAACAGTTTAATGAACTTACCTTTTGCTCTGATCACATAATTTAAGATTAAAAGCCTCTCTGAGCTTTAATGGCTTCCAAAAGCTGTTTTCTGATGAATATGCATTCAGCTTCTTTTTAGTAAATTAGGTACATAAAGGTGCTTCACAAATCAGCAGCATTCATAAATTAGTTCCATAATGCATTAATAAAAGACAAGAAACAGTCTTATGAGCTTTCTGTATTTGTCCAGGAAGTAAACAATTTCCTCAGAAATGGTCAAAAATTTATATAGATTACTTATATGATATTTTAGAAAGTCTTGCATGTGTCAAAATCTATTTTCTTAAAATGGGATATAATTCTTTCACTCTGGCTTTTTCAAAGAGATTCCTCTCTTAATAACCTCTATTCATTAGTTTATGTCACTGATTTCATTTTCTGAATTGGCCTGGGAATATGCTTTTGTTAGTCTTATCCATTATATTGACAATAATACTTGAATATAGCTTATCTTCTCAGAGCAGAGTGTCTTCATGTACATCTGTTCATAATTAATATTTCAGGGCAAATGTTTGCATTCAAATCAACCCACTTATTTTCTACAAAGTGTTAATATGTATGGTACTACTACATACTACCTTAAAGGGATAATATCGCATTAGATTCCTTATCATAAATGGAGATAATCCAAATTCAGGTCTTTTGGTATGCATGAAATGTGAATTCCCTAAAATTGATTTAAAATGTTAAATGTGTTATGCAGAAGAGATTAAGGTTAACTGATGGATACAATGCTGAGATCAATATGTTAATAAAGCTTAGAACAAAATAGTGCATTTGGAACAGAAAGATACTTTTCCATTTTGGAGCTTTCTGATGGCTGAATCTCTTTGTATCTTTGGTCACAGCTGAAATATTTTTAAAATTCTTTTCAGGAGTTTTGAGGGTGTTCTGAAATTTGTCTTGGATTTTGTAATGTTTGGTGAAATCTCGTTTTGTGGAATCATTCCTGATGAAGTGAGAAAAACCAGTGTCATTTAAAATAACTTGTCTGGAGATATGATAAGCTTACTTGCACCTCGAATCTTTTTTGCAGTAACAGTATCACGAAAACAACTGGTTCAGTTTCTGGTTTTGATTTCATCTCCACTCAATGAATATGAGGAGAACTAAAACTGAGATAAGGATCATTGCAATTAGAATATTAAGACTAGATGGAGAAGTTGCCTATTAATATTTTTAGAAAGTCAGAAGTAAAATTCTATTTCTTCTTTGGGCCCCCCTTTGAGAATATTTTCAAAAAGGATAGTTTTGCTCATTTCAATGCACATATATGAAGAATATCAACAGCAGAGACACAATGTTTTAAGTAATAAAATTTTGTAGATAGGATATTATTGTGAGTTTGGGGCTGTTAATGTGTATTTGTTTTGAGAAGAGACCAGCCCCACCTGACTACAACCTCCTTTTGGGTAGTTGTAGGAGGTGATAAGGTAACCCCTGAGCCTCCTCTTCTCCAGGCTAAACAACCCCAAATCCCTTAATACAATAATCAGAAGTTTAGGCCTACAAGCTGAAATAGTCCACCACTATTTAAACATAGTATTAGGACAGACATAAAATTCCCATATCTAGGTTATGATTTTGCTTCATATACTTCTATTTCTACTATTAGTCTGCAGGTGTTGCTGAAAAGGTAAGCTATTCTATTACTGTTATATGATGCATTTAGTAAATTTTATTTGTAAATCTTACTGTGAACAAGTCTGAAATTTATTTGCCATTCATTGTTGTTCTTTTAAGGAAAACCTTGATTTATGTAAAAGAGAGAACAGGTATTCTGACAATCAAAAGATATTGCTGTGACTTACTTTCTGCAGAACCTTCAAAAATCCTTCTATAATCTGTTGTACTGCATGTCTTCACTAAAACTCTTGAAAGTCTTTGCCTTGAGTGAACTACATTTCAAACTTTACTTTGCTTACTCTTTATGAGAAATAGGTCAAGTGCAGAAATTTGCTAATGTGAGAACTGAATCTGCTTTCTTCATTTCCATATTCCATCTGGATTCACTTTCCCAGAGTATGTTACCAATCCTTACTGGTATAAGTGATCCCAGCAACAAATAATATTAAAGAAAATAAACATCATATCAATTTCTTTTCCTCCTTAATGATGGCCTTCATGATGGCCTAAATGTTATTGTCATCTTGTTTTTTTTTTTTTTTTTTTTTATGGTGCAGTTTCTATTTTGGAAAATTTTCCTTTTAATCATTATCTTACCTCAAGAGCATTCTTATATTTTATATTCATTACTAAGACTTAGAAAGTGTCTACATATACTTCAGTCAAGTGATCTTGATATTGAACAGCAATGCAGGACTATGTAAGCTAAAGTGATTAGGTAAATGCTTAAAGCAGAGTGTAACACTGGGAAATATGCCAGATCACATTGGGAAAGTATACATCTTATGGGATTCTGTGTCCAGGCCAAGAAGCTCTGCACAACAGAGTTTCATTGCGTTTCTCTGAATTTTCAATTCTGAAAATAGCCATCGTGGAGCCAATTGCTCTGCGGGTACAGATATGAACTAAGTTATCTCATAATGAATCAAACGGCAGATTAGTTTGAAAGAGCTCCATTTTTTTTCAGAAAATTTGCAGAGAGACTGCACTTCTTGAAAAAGCCAACCATCATCAAACATACGATCAGATTCTATTATAAAGGTCCAGAGTCCAATAATGTTATATAACTATGCTTCACTGCTCTAAGCATCTGATTGAACAAAGAGACATAAATATGGCCTATTTTTTCACAAGTTTAATGATGACACCTATCAATAATCCTCATGCATTTTTAAGGTACCAGGCATATTTTTGAACCCCAAATACTTAGTTGTACAGGAATTATTTCTAGCATGGATGATAACTGAAGCCAGGAAAAGAAATTACATCAGAGACAAGCTTCAACTTCAACCATCAAACTTTTTCCACGGTAAACCAACATTCCTACTGTTGACAGTAAAGCTGAACTAGACTGGCAATTATGTTAAATGATAATAAAGTAAATCTTACTGGCAGGTCACTTGTTTTCATTTTCCAGCTGCAGATAGTGTGAGGTTTATAAACTAATATGGTTTTGCTCAATCCTTTAAGTATAGATTAGTTTTTGCCTAGACTGTTTTAGTGTAGTAGCTTATGGCACAGATAAGCTTTTACTCAGAAGATTTTTCAGTTGATACAACTTAACTGAATTTACATGAAACACTTTTATATTAAATGTATTTTGTTCCTATCATATGTAATTTCACAGAACACATCGAAATACAGAACTGCTAATAGAAAGAAAATATTTTTGATGCAAGTGAGTGTGAGGCCAGTGATAAAAACCCAGTAATTTCCCATTTTTCTCACAGTGCAGTATTTCAATAAAGACACTTTATTTTGGACCTGAGAGAATTAGAGAATAACAGCTAAATGTCAACAGGGTAGACATGGTTAAGAAAGAATACTGAGCAAGAAAGACAACAGATGGATACCACTGGAAATATTTCATAATGAAAAATCCATAACTCAGAGATTATTTTATTCAAATAATCAACAAAAATACCTGATTTTCCAGCTAGTTAAAAAAGTCATCACCATTTTGAAGGATTTTTGTAAGTTTCTATGGCTTACCATCGTTTCTAAAATAAAGGAATTTAAGAGTTACTAAGAAGTTGGGTCAGAAGGAAACATGAAGTAATATTAGACTTTTCATAGTCACAACATAATGATGTAACAGTGATTTCTTGAGTTTTAGTTTGATTTCATTTTAGGTTATTAGTTATGGGAAGGGGTTATTAGGAAAAATAAGTTCACAAAGTGAGTGTAAATTCCTGTAGGAATGACAAAGCCTGACTTGTCATACTGCAAAGGATATGGCATTTAGGGAATTAGTAAGAAAGGAAAAGAATTTTAGTGGATACAAGCTATTCAGAAAACTGTGATATTAACTGGACAAAGAATTCTAACACTCTTGTTTATACACTTGATTTGATTTCATGTGATTTCTGCTGGTTTTAATATTAATAATCTCAGAAAATGCAATATATATTTTGGTAACCTCTACAAATATGATTTGACCTTACTGGATATCTATTCCAGCTTCAAAAAAACTCATTGATTTTTTTCAAGTGAAAAATTTCAGAAAGACTTTGTGATTTCTCTTTTGAAATATTGGAAGTATTTTTATTTTTTAAATTTTATCAAAATTATTCTCAAAATAGATAACAATACCTCATTTACTGAAACACACTTTCATTGCAATTTGCAGTAACTATTTTGTGCTGCTTCCTGAAGTTCTTAGCTGTCTGCCCCATTCTGCCATCTCTTGTCTTTGCAAAAGCTTAGTATATGCATATGTAAACAGAGAGACACCAAAGACAGGTATCTCTTCATGATCAGGTTGTCCAGTGCACTATGGCACAAGTTGCCAAAGAATGATTTGGTCAGGTTGTGAAAACAACACAACCATGTCAATGTAAAGTCAAACTCAGGTTTTTATCCCTGCTTCTCTATGGAGCCACTAGTTGGTACATAATCCCAGTCTGACACAACTCTACAGTTTGCACTTGCATATCTCTTTCTGGGTCTGCAACATATTGTATAGATGAACCTTACACACTTCACATTGGATCTAAGAAGTGATCTCCTGGGGCCCAATTTCAAACTTTTTTGAGTCCATTCTTTATCCATTTATTTATTAGCTTACTTACTTATTTTAAACAAAAGACACAAACCACTTTGGCTCTTTGTATTGATTTCAACACACTATTAAACAGGCTGAGTAAGATTCACAGTAGTGTTTAGCACATGGCATCAATCACTTCTCGTTTACAGAATTTTCAGACATAAAGTCTATACTTTCTGGAAGTACTTTCAGAAAGGCACAACATAATGATGTAACAGTGATTTCTTGAGTTTTAGTTTTATTTAATTTTAGGTTACTAGTCGAGCTGCTCTGAGCAACATCTGATCATCAACAGTGAAGAAATAATAACTTTCTAAGCTTTCAGATAACTAAAGCAGGAGAGCATAAATTTCACTGGAATGAAGGAGAAAATTATTAATCTCAGAACACTTTAGAATTTGTCTTAGCTATGTTTCTTCTTCAGGCTACAGTATCTCATTTTTTTTTGTATACAAGGGTAATACTGAGAAACAAAAGGAATCCATTAAAATAAACTACTAATAAAGTAAGATTCTTTAAGATCTCACAGCAGCAAGTCTTTTACCACCACAAATTTGACCTTGTCTCTTCAATTTAAGTCACAATATTCCATTTATGTTTTTTTTCATTGCAAATCCCTTTTAGTAGTAAACAAGTCCTGTTAAGAAGTGGTACCTCAGCTGCAACAAGCAGCTTCCTCTTTGTTAAGATGGTCTTATTGTCCTACCTCAAGACCTTCAGTAAACTGAGGTGGATTTCTGATATCGTACTCCCAGTAGAAGGAATAGTCTGCTTTGGGGATTTTGTTGTGGGGTGGGGGATTCTAGGACTGGAAGAGTAAAGAGTGGTATAATATGCTGTAAGATGCTTCCAATGACATGGCTTGGTTCAATGTGTTTGCCATATACTGTTCAGAACACTAGATATTTTAAAGACCCTGTCTTTCCTCAAAGCATGATAAAGAAAAAATACATCAATAAGAAAAATGTCAAATTTTGTAAAATGCTACTAATCTTAATATTTTTGATGGTGACATAAAACTTAAAAGAAATAGCCATTATTCAAACTACTACTATATGATTACAAGATGAAAGTACTGTTTATAAATTGATTCAGGAATACAAGAGTAAGATAATGGGCCATCCTGAGGTGACAGTTTTACAGTTACAACTGGGCATGATGTTTAGTCTTACGATGCAAGTAACTTCAGCTACTTTGAAATGGGAGATGAATTACCCAGAGTTACAGATGAGAAGTGGCCTAATTTGTGTTCTAGGTTGTCCTGTGGTAACTAATTGAATTGATTCTACTGTTGAATAAATTTCAGTCTCACAAACAAGACAGAAATACTTTCAAGCAGGCAAGCAAACCCTAGACTTGATGACCTAGGATTAAAAGGGATCAAAACCATTCCTTATTGCTGATAGCAACTTTTACATGAACTGTTTTTCTGGTAGATAATAATCAGATAGAAGTTGTTTGGGTTTCTGTTGTTGCTGTTTTAGTTTTGGTTTTGTCTTTGTTTTTGTTTGGGGCTTTTTTTACCATTTGTGCACACATACACTTCTCCAATGTCAGTTTGCTAGTTAGTCACTTGTCAACACTAGTCAAAGGCTCATTAAGAGAGCATGAGGTGTAAAAATATGCTTACCTGAAATAGGACGTGACCTACAATTTATTGAATATTTTCTTCATGTTTATTGTGACAAAAAAATGATGTCTTACTAGCTAGCCTATCATACCTAAAAGGTAATAAACAAATGCATTTCCCTGCCACTAACATATGGTCAGAATTAGATCCTGTTCCTTTTTTTTTTTTTTATAGAATCTTAGAATCATAGAATCAACTGCGTTGGAAGAGATCTCAAAGATCATCGAGTCCCACCCAACTGTCATTACTAGACCATGGCACTAAGTGCCACATGCAGTCTCATCTTGAAAACATCCAGGGACAGTGAATCCACCACCCCCCTCAGTAGCCTGTTCCAGTGCCTCATTACTCTTCCCATAAAAACTCTCTTCCTAATATCCAACCTAAACCTCCCCTGGCAGAGCTTGAGTCTGTGCCCTCTTGTCCTGCTGCTGATTGCCTGGGAGAAGAGATCAACTTCCACCTGATTGCAGCCTCCTTCCAGGCAGTTGTAGAGGGTGATAA